>NW_019384576.1:904443-950091 GCF_000671375.1 Centruroides sculpturatus | reverse complement strand
CCCTATAACACTGTTGATAATTCCGTTTTATATGAATTCCATGTTGTACGAGTCACTTAGATTTTACAAATACGTGAGCCGTTCACAGCCCGGCACACGTATCTAAGTGACTCGTACATCATGGAATTCATATAAAACGGAATTATCAACAGTGTTATAGGGGGGTCGACTGTATTTAATATGCTATAACTGAGGATGTGAATTTTATTCTTGTTCAAAGAGGTTAAAGAGGGGGCATGGTTTAATTAAATTTACTTTGAAAAATAAAATAATTTTTGTCTAACAAATAAACCTATTTTGTTCGAATTTCGTATATATATATTTATTGTTCATGGACTTGTTCTTCTAACAATAAATAAGCCAACGACAAAACGAAAGATATATAGGTCTACTAATCATTCCAGAGCAATGGAATGAGAACGTTAGAAATGAAATTGTAACTCGATCTAGAAAATAAAAATTTATTAACTTAAAAATAATAGTTACTAAAATTTATTAAGTTAAAACTGTTACTCGAAATACCATTTATATATTAAAAAATGTATCGTCTTTTTTTTCAAGTTAATAATCTAAGGAAATGCGTTTAGGATATCGATTTAATTAACCGTTCGTCTGTCCAATTTTACGTTTGGTCATTATAGGGTGAAGTTTATAAGGCAAGTTCCATAAACAGACGTAAAGAAATTCTGTTAATTTATTCTTCAGAACAATAAGAGGGGAGAAGTTCTCTCTCTCTCTCTCTCTCTATCTGATTATTCTTGTTTTTAAAGTTAGAATAATGAAATTTTCTAAATAAACGACACGTGTTAATAGCTATAAATCTAATAAATTGAATAAACTTTAATAAGCATTTTCTAGAAGAAGCGATATCTACTATCCGACGGTTCTTAATATTAAAATTTTTTATTTATTTATTTATTAATGAACTTTATTGCTTCTTCTCTGTACAATGTTCACTCTTAAGCAACTTCCTCTTAACTTTTATTAACTGGAGAATTATCAATTAAATCGGAAAAAGAAAATTTTAAATTTATCACGAATTCGTTTTAAATTAGTGTATAAGAGAATGGAAGAGAAGACACTACGAATTTCGTAACGTATAGTAAACCTGTAGAGAATCATTTTTGACGTAAAACGGTAAATTTTGTCGGTGGAGTTTATAATTTTATTTTAAAAAGGAGAGAAATTTCTAGTAATAAGATAATATTATTGGCAAAACGTTATCCATCGATCGAATTCACATTGTAAGTACTTTCTTCTTCCTTAATCTGATAAGTTCCATTAAAGCTGAAAAGAGCATTACAAAAAAGTCGTCATCAGATAGCAGCCAAGTTTTTATAAACAGTCATACGATATCTGACATCAAGACCCTTAACGTTTCCTAAGAGATGCTGAATTGTAAGGAATGAAAAGAACTGAATAACAAGTCGAAATATACGACGAATTCAAGAAGGGGGGGGAGAAGCAAGAACAGTTTCATTCCTCCGAATCGACAGGTCATCAAGACCCATAAAATATCGAATTCCCTAAAACTTTTTCTTCTTTCTATCTTCTTTCCTATATAGTTTGGATAGCTTTTCAGCTAGTGTAAGACGGTACGCATTGGTATGCCAGTTTATGGCTATGTTGGATGGCAGTCTACGTCGTTTCGCTAACGCATTGAAGAGACAGTGATAGCAATGTGAAGTATGTATATCTTCTTGGTTTGAAAACAGTGTTTAAATGGCTCGCAGAAGGAGATAGTTATACTCTGTTGGAAATCGATGCTTCTTTCTTCTTCTAACTCTTTGTATTTAGTGCGATTCGCATTTTAAAATATAGACTATCACTTAGTCGATCCCAAATTTAAGAAGAACTTCTAGATAAACGACTTCTCTATCTTATCCGGTCTTAACAGCTTATTTATTATTCTGAAATAAATATTTTTCTTTAAATTAATCCCGTCTCTGAGCTCTTCTCTATCATTCGATAGAAGTAGAATATCTTTTTTTATTCTTAATTTTTTTTTTATTTTATTTTATTTTATTTTAAAGAGAGCATCTCAATCTGAATCCAATTATTTTTAGCAATATCATTAGTGCAGTGCTATTTAAATTTTTACAAGCTAATTATTTCCGTTGCGTAGATAATAGTTTCGTTCATGATAATCGAATCCTCCCGTAAATAGACTGAGATTATTGAATGATTTGGCTCTTTCAATAATTTAATAGGTTGATTTTAATCAGAATAAACGATGATTTTGCTGATTAGATTATTCGGATGTTGTGAGTGAAGTAACTGAAAAATATCCCTCGGTAGCCTAGTTCTGTCTGCTTTATCAAAGAAATTCCCAGCGAACATTTTTGATGGATGAACATCCCCAAGGAGTTTTTCAGAGGCTGCTGAAATTTCTTTTCTTAACAAAATTATCATAATATAAAACGCTCATAATTTTAAAAGTTTTTTTTTTTTTATATTCTTGTTATATGTAGGCTATTTTTAAAATTCATTCTGTTACGTTTACAGACTACGAACACGTTATTAATTTGCAAGATTTGATGAGTTTTTCACTGGAACGAATCTTTAAATTTATTCATTTTTTTTAAACATTATTATTATTATTTTTTTTTTATTTTTGGAAAAAAAATCTTTATTAAACTAATAGGATTTTTCTTATAATCGTCGAAAAGTTCTTTGGAAAAACAAATAATGTGCATTAATCATCCGCTAGATCTTATATTGCCTAATTATGATCGCTCTTCTGGAGAAGACTTTGACATTTTTTAGATCCACCAATTTAGATTCATTTTCCGTTTAAAATCATCTCCAGATGTTGATTTGTCAGGAACCGCCTTTAGGAAAATTCTCTTTCTACCATACAATTTAAACAATAGATTCTACATAAAATTCTTCGCATTAAACTTTGGGGTTTAATCGATATTTGCACGGATCCATCAACCCTTCTGTTATATCATGTATAATATTTCAGCTTTTAATATAAAAATTATTATTATTTTCTAAAGATTCATTTATTTAAGAGTATTTTTAAACTTCTAAATCGAAGAACTGCATAAGAATAATGGACACAAAACTGGAAAAAAGAATGACATTATTTTGGTCGTGGGACGATGAATCTCGATTAGATCGAACCAAATCTAAGATTTAAAAACCAATTTCTTTAAAAATAATTTATTTTTTAAATATAAATTAAGCAATTCCTGGTATTAAATACCATTTTTTTTTGGGAACGATTTGCTGGACATTTTCCATTTTCCTACTCTGGTTATTAATAATAATATCTTTAGGAATAACTAAATCGATAATTCTAGCGTCAACCAATATGACTTTTAGCAGTTTAAGTACCTTTCTGTATATCAGTGGCTCGCGAACTCCCAAGGAATTCGTAAAGTTTTGGGGATCCACGAGCTTGGAAGGGTTTAAAAATCACCTTTAAACTTCTCTATATTTTAAATGTATTGTATTAAGAGAGAAGCATACGTGTATACATTATTATGAGAAGGGGTTCCGACCTTCACCCGATTGGAAAAGGGGTTCATGGAACGAAAAAGGTTAAGAACCCCTGCTCTATAAGATAAACCTACTTAGTAACTAAGGATACAGCAATGAAACAATCAAAAATTTCATTAAAATATGCACAGTTTATAGATCATTTTTTAAAAAAATTATCTTACTTTTCCTTATAAGTAATCATAAAATATCAAAAAAATGACTTTTAAAACATAGGTTAGATAATGACTTAATAAATCATTCATTATACGTATAAATAATTAAAAATTTTACCAATTAAACACAATTAGTATTTTAGATTAACCTTAATTTAGAGAAGAATATGTATATATTATTTATTAATTACCCGCTTATAATGAATAATTGCGTAGAGAACGTTATTACGAGCGCGAAACGACGATAGAAAATTCAATTGTTCGATTAGCTTTATAGAATTAAAAATAATAATAGAAGTTTGATGTAAGTTTGTATTGAGTAGATGACGATAAAACATATTCATTGGCTTTATCTAACAAGTCCCCTAGAGGGTCAGCTCTATCGTTGTTATCGGTTAGCTAAGTCAAAGTTGATAGCCTTTAAAGAAGTATTATTATGTAATTTTACGGTAATGGCTTTGATTTAAAGGGTAAAACATTTAAAATCGATGCTTATCCTATGGGCAAAAAAGAGTAATTGCCCGGACACCCATCAACAGAAGCCCCTCAAATCGATCTTTTATAGGAAAATATTTCCCCCTCGAAGAAAAATTTCTGAAGTCAACGTGGGGCCCCCTAATTCAAATTCGCCTGGGCCCTACGAAGATATAACGAGCCACTGCCACTAACCACAAAATAGAAAGAACTCTTAGAAAATTGTCTTGTAAAAAGTATTTGATTCGTTGCAATATCTCTGTTTACAATGACAATTTTATAACAATCTAAAAGAAATTTCTGTCTTTTCAATTCCTCTTTCTATTATAGAAATCTGTTAGACTAAATCTATATAGATCTCTTCCTCTATATATANATTTTAAAAAAAAAACAGATTAAGAAAGAAAAAACTAAATTTAAAATCCTTCGAAACGTTTAAAAAATTCTAATTTAAAATGGTTTTCTTTACTAAAAATACCTAAAATTGCTTAAGAATTTCGGATACTTTTCAAGATATTTTAATATTTTAAAAGATTTTTTAATCCATTTCTTTAAAGACTTGTGAGGAATTTCAAGATTTATACAATTACCAGCCCTTAAAAAAAGGTTTTTCCCTCTTTAAATTTTAATTCTTTAAAAATTTTCACCTAAGTAAGGTAGCCTCCTCCGCATCATTGTGATAAAAGATTCGTGCAGTTCAATCGAGTATGCAACTATTAATTAACAGTAAAAGCTATTAAAATTTATAAACTAATTAAAGCGCAATAAATTAATAAAGTGCAATTAAAATTTATGAAAATATTTAGGCGTTAGGCACGCAGTGAGAGACGTAACAGCGACGTAGCACCATAAACACGAAGCAGAATGAGTTGCATGCCCCACTTTGCAGTCGAGATATGTCGTCCATCATTTTAATGTAATAACAACACTATCAATGACATCTCATACAAAACTGTCGACTTAGTTGGAATTCGGTCCCGATATATATATATTCTCTGCATACGCATTTACTATGAAAAGAGGAAGGGGGGGATGCTATTAAAACTGATAAAAAGTAGATTTAAAACGTAATAAATCAATTAAATTCGCTTATCGCTTGTATAGTAAACAAGTCGGTAAATTTTTAAATTTACATTAAAAATCTGACGGGAAATTTTATAAATGAATTCAAATTTAATTTATTTATGATATATGAAGTGGAATTAAGAAAAGAAGAAACGGTTGGAGTGAGGTATTTAAATGCGAAAACGTCATGAATATTCTTCTCATTTTGTAGGACGGTTGGAGAAGGAAAACACTACTCGAAATTAATTTCTACTTTATCAGTTTGAGATTTGTTATTATAGAGACAATGTTTGTTTAATTAGTTAATCAACTCTCATCTGGCCAAACAAACAGCGGGGAGAAGCGAGCGACTACTTCTGGACAAATCATGTTAAATATTAATAACTCTGTTCTGTTTGTCGACAGACGGAGAGTTTCTTTCAAAATGAAAAACCAAGGAATTTTCTCTTTCATCTTCTTTTCCGACTTTTCCTTTTAAATTTATTATCGGTTTTTCTATTTAGTCAATTAAAAATTTGGAAAATAAACCCAGAGAAAAGACAAACATATTTATTTATTAAATGGCTTTTTCCTCTAAGGAAAGCAACTAGTTTTCTCCATCCTTCTCCTCCTCGTGCTTTTATTCTTTATACTTCTATAGCTAGATTCTTTTGGTGTATATATATATATATCTTGAAAGAAGGTTAAAAAAGCTGGCTTTTGAAGCAACTCGGCACTCTAGTATCTGTCGCAGATAATCTGTCTAAGCTGGTAATAACCCCATTCGAACCTGAGAAAATTTAATTCGCACATCTCTACAGCTGCCAAGATAGGAAAAACGTGCTTAAATGTATTAATCGAAATCGTCAGAAAGCACATTTTAACACAATTTAAACTATAGAAATAAGATTTAGTCGATAGTTCTTTCCCCCTTACACCTGCAATATATATTAGATCTTTCATCTGCTTTTCTTTCTTGTCATTTATAACCTATTTCTTCATCGGTCTTCCTTTCTCCTTATAAATTGATGAAATATAAGATCAAACTCCGGGGAATTTCATCTTTTCCCCTCACTTCATTAAATATATTATTCTTAGTTTAAAAATAATTCATATCGTACAGTATACTTTCTATCCAGGTGCCTTGTTATTTTTTTCGATAAATTGTTCATTATATGAATTTTTTATTTTCTAGTATTTTCATCTGTCTGCTTCAGATAATTCTTTATTCAAGAGTTTCGATCTGCACTCTCTCTCTCTCCTCTCCGTTTTCTTTGTATTGTTAAAAATATTTATCCGCTTCTGTCTGAATGTTTCCTTTCTTTTCATGCTGTTTCCTGAAAGAAATAAATCGCTCCTTTCCCATCGCGTAATTTCATGTAAAAGCATTCAATCTGGCTCTTAAACTTATTTCAATTTTTTTTTAAAACCTTCTTCTCTGCTTGATAAAGTTTAAAACTGTAACGTCTCCTTTCGTTTCCTCCCGATTTTTTCCTTCTATATTTTACGATATTTTTAATGAGAAAATATTTTTTAAAACTGCCTCTAATTAGGCGATTCTACCCCCGAGGATGTTAAAAAGCGATAATCTTGGCAGATATCCTAGAATCGAGCCGGTTTAAACACCATTTCTGTTAATTGTTTTAAAAATAAGAAGAAAAATAAAAAAAAATTACTGCTTAGTCTCCCTCCATCTGTACTTTAGTCATCAGCGCGTATCGATTGAAGAAAGAAGCTAGGTCGTACCACTCCACTGCATCGCCAGAGGGCGACATGTTTGACGATTTGACTGGGAACAACCCCCGCTACCAAAAAATTGATTGGTTGCGGGTTCGGATCCTTAAAGAAACTTTCTTTTATATATATATATATATATATATTATTATTATTACAGCGCCCTCGGTGGTAGATTCTGGAAGTTTTATTGGGGTGCTAGGTAGGAAGAGGAAGAAGAAGAAGAAGAACTGCTGGAGCGTCGGGGAAGAGGATATTTGACATGGTTGCACACAAAATAAATAAGGCGTCGATTCTTCGGGGAAATCCATCCCATCACGGAACTGTATCGGGTGATAAAACGGGCAGAGCGAGACATCTCTGCACCAAATCCATCTACTGTCCAGCATCCCGACCACCTCGCCAACATTCATCACCGCTCCGGCTTAAATTTGATGTTTGTCTGATACCGTAGGTTTCCTAGCCGCTGCCGGGCGGAAATAAAGCGGAAAAACGTTTCGGAATGCTCGAAATTGTGGCCCTGTACGAACATCTCCGATGCCAGATGGCTGGCGGAACGTGGTGGAATTATCAAAGGATTTTCTTAACGCTGTCATCCAACTATATTAACTTTCTCTCTTCTTTCCACTAACAGATTTTTTCCCTCTTTTTTTTTATTTCGGAATAGAATAAAAGAATTCTGGTCAAAAATCTGATCACGAAGCTTCTATAACCCGCGATTGAAAAGTAATGGAATCGAAAACTGCGACTTATTGAGGTAGCGACTTAAATCTGGAATACGCCTCTCGAAAAAAAAAAATCTATAAAGCAATTAAACTTTAAATTAATTTTTTAAATAAATAATCGGTTTAATTACCTTCTTATCCTGGTTTAAGTACTTTTTTTCACTCGTAGAATATGAAAAAATTCAATTTTTCTTTACCGATACGAATCTGGTTTGGCGTAGAAGTGCACTTTACGTGAATGGTCCAGAAACGTTTTGGTTTTAACGTTAATACGAGCATCAAATTTTGATAAATGTAGAAAAATTGCAGCAACTAGAAAGGAGATTAAAATCGGTATACGGTAAATATGGCAATAAATATAAATTTGATTCGAATGGCGGTATTTGTCTGGTCGAGTGGATCTAGGCCCATTATTAAAGCGCCTTTTAAAAATAAACGCTGTGGAAATATCTTTCCATCAAGAAGAGGATGTTGGCCAGACAATCTTGCCGACCAAAAAGAGATCTATTAAAACAGCTTCGAATTTTCAATCGCTTTCAATCTAGTCTCTTAAATGTTAGCATCAATCTTTACTTGTTACGAAGACTCCATTTGACTTTAAACACCTCGCCAACAATAAACAGCAACCGTGAAACCTCCTTTTTTTTTATTTTTGAATTCTTTTGCAGTCGATGCAGAAAAAAGAAGAAAGGGGGATGGAAAAAAACCCTCTTTTCGAATAAAGAATTGAATGATTTTTGCTCAGTTTAGTATAATGCTACTTTTACCGGTATTTCGTTATATAGAAAAGTCGATTTTTTAGAAGAGTTTCGATGGTTTTTTTCTGCTTAACTCGGATTAATCTTTCTTTCGGAGTGAGGAATGTTTTTTAGACGTCTCTTTAATGAAAAACAGGCTTAATTCTAAAGCATTCTTTCGTCTGTCATATCAAAGAATTATCTCCATTTTAGAAAAGATTTATTCCGCCTTTTTGAAGAGAACACGAACTAAAACTGGTCCGGAATTCTAATCCTTTATTCGAAAAAAGAAAATAAATAAATAAATTCGAATTATATCTTGAAGATTTTGTCACGTCCGAATGGTCAATGCGAGTGGATTTTTAGTAATTACAATAATGCATGGTCTAAGAAAACCGCTTTAAACATCGACTGCCGAAGAAAGGGCAGAGAAGGGAACAACACCCTTTAATAGTAACGCATATATCATCCGCAGTAATAAGGCTCCGGTTACATTATTAGCTTTGTCCAGCTGATGCTGTCATTCCGGTAAAGCCAGCAAATCAATAAGTAATCCTTTCACGGAGCTTACAGATTTCTGCATGCCACCCAACTACTCGCTCGCTATGGGTGTTTAGATAATTGTTTCCACACAACCTCTCTATTAACGGCGCTACGCTAGGCGGCACGCTCGCAAATGATACAGACACGTAACACAATCCGAGAGGAGATCATAAAATTCGTGCATGGCACGAACGTGATGCAACCATAAAATTGGTAACGGGTATCTCGATGCTCGGCAAGAAAACCTTAAAAGGGAGAAGAGAGCGCGACAATGCCAAGACGAGTTTGTCGCCCGGTTGCCTTCCCTCCTCGACTCTAGAAAATATGCAGATGGCCAAAGAAATATAGCGTCCGGTAGATATAAATGCAACCAAACCATTATGGGAAAATGTGGAGAAACCGTCGAGGTGGAAAGTGGCGAATTGCCCGTCCAAAGTGTTTGCAGGATTATTGTCCGGCATGTTCTGTGGAGCATGCTAGCAGACGGACCGCGAGTGAAAGGTGGGTGGCGGCATGCAGAAAATACTCGACGACGGATCGATGGCGAGCGCTGTTTTCTAATAGACGCACCCGAGCAACCCATCGGCTAAATGGATGTTTAGACGAAAGAATTTGAATCGGTTCGTAGGTCCACCTCTGCTCCATCCCGCATCGGCAAATTTCAATAGATTCGTTTGTCCTTTCTAATTGATGTCAAGCAAGAAAGAAAAATGTCCACAGGCTCTTCGAGCATTCGTCCACCTTCTTCTCTTTTAATTACTGCTAACGTTTAACGTGTTATTGATGACTATCCGAACGTTTGACACGGGTGCAAGATGCTTAAAAATGTTACGAGACTCGGGATTTCGTAGAAAGGACTGGTGGAAATTGAGATTTTAAGGTGAAAATATTTCAAAGGCAAGCATCTATTGGCTTGAATATATGAATGATTTGAAGAACGCATCAAAGAAAAAGAAGAAAAAAACATAACTTATGATAGAATCTTTGAATAAATGTATATTTGGAAGATACATGAACAGAGAAAAGCTGTAGTTCTGAGAGCTTCTTTCACTGTCAAATTGCCGGATGTGGTTGGCTACAAAAACTGTACTTTTGTTAAATCTCTGTTTAAAATCGACCAGAAACATTATTATAATAACCGGATTATATACATTTTTTTTAAAAAAATTTTTCTTGTGAAAGTTGTAAAGGAATCCATCCCTTCACCAATAAATTTTCAAGAAATTACAAGTTTGTTTAATGATTATTAAGATAAGAAAACTATAAGCATTAATGGGGAATTGTTACGATAGCAAATTACAACTTGTCGTAAATCAAATTAGCTGATAATGCAAATTTCGATAACTTTCACAGCGTAAAAAGTATTTACGATAATTACTAAATTCCTAAAAAAAATGCAAAACTTTTAAAATTTGTGCGAGTTGATTGGCAGCTTTTACAATTTTCTATTCGCTTTACTTTTGGCATATTTTCTAGATCTTTTATTCGATAAAGGAAGACCTCGAAATGTATTTTTTTTTAATGTTTTCTTAAATTAACCGTCGGTAGGAAGTATCCCGAAGGGAGTGGTGACCCGTGTTAATCCAATATGGTCCGGACATCTTTAGTTTAATCCGTTTTCTTCGCCGTATAGTTAGAATGTGGTTTGTATCTGTTATACGAGTATTATAGCCGGGAAGAGAATAAGATTTCGAGTCACGGCGACGATTTGACTGCCACAGATTAGGAGGAACCCTCGATCTGTTTGCCTAAGCGATTGTCGAGCTCACAGACTGAGGCGTGCTGAAGAAAGATTCGTAAGTCTTATGCTCGGTCGAAGAAATCCCATGGTTTGATGGGAGGAGAGGCAACACAAATCTCCACTCGCCAGGAATAAAGACAGGCGTTATAAGGGGCTTTTCGTGCAAGGAGGGCGTTTTTACAACGACCTAGCAGTTTCCCTATATATGGACTAGCTATTTCTGGCCTTGTGGTTCGATCCGAAACGAACGTTATGTCCGAACGTTGCCTTATATGTTTTTGGCTCGTAGAATTCGTGTGCACGGAATGAAAGAACGTACCAATAACGACCGAGTTTATAAGTAGCATTCCGACAAAACTGCAACTTTATGAGATACATATACCGTCAGGGCGATAAATAACTCTTCGGCTAAACTTTATCGGATATAGAATAACATAAACTCTACAAGTTTCTGCGCTAAAAAACGAGAAATTTTTTATTTTTATTTTTATTTCTCTCTTACTTTAAATTTCTCGGCCGAGATGCGTTTAGTATTAATGATCCATCTTACACCGTCAAAATTACTCGCTGGCGTTGCAAAGTCGGCCATTTCCTTGCGTAATTCCGAGAGGAATAAACAGCCAAATCCGACTTTTGAAACATGCCAGATGCAAAACTAAATTACGTTATTGATAAACAACTGGCTGGATTTTCGCTAGACTCGGTTGAGCTATTTATTTAAAGCATCCTTTCTCTCTCTCTCTCTCTCTCTTTTTTTTTATGTTTAATGCACGCTAACGTTTGGAAGAAAACAAATGTCAGACCGAATTTAATGTTTTTTATTGACTGAACATCATATCTAATAGGCCCATTCTTGACTTCCAACCAAAAAAAAAAAAAATGCCAAGGAGACTTTTTCCTTAATAAATACCGTAGTAAGTAACATCAAATTTGAATAAAATTGAAATAAAATATAATACGTACCATCAAAATTTTACATATACATAATTTTTTTTTTCTTCTCTTTGTGCGCTCTTTATCTGTAACGGTTGAAATGAAACATTTGTACGTTTATCTAGTCTCAAGTATTGGAAATGGTCGATGAGAGTTGAGATAATAGTCTCTCAACGGTATTTCCGAAAGGTTGTCCTGTAGCAAATTTAGCGTAAAATCCTCGCAGACTCTCTAACGATCACGAAAAGGAGAGGGGGGAAAGAGAGATGGAAACAGACCAAATCGCCGAAAAAGAATGAAGACTGCTTACATCACACACCATCATCACCTGACTCCGAAAGAAGAGTTATAAACCACACTTTTCCTTTATAAACGTTTCTTTCGCAATTCTTTTCTTCTTATCGATCATCGTCCATGGATTCAGGTGCGTTACATTCTGACTTTCTTATCCGTTCCAGAAAGCATCTGTCTAAAATTGGGACAGATTTTTTTTTTCTTTCTTTTTTAGCCCAGTCCGATTCCCGATAGCTGGAAGAGAGATCCTCTCACCCCCAGGAGAACCCCTAGGGAAAACTATGGCCGATCTAACATTGACAGGAGCCATACCTTTGGCGACATTTTTCACTATGTACGGCTCCTCCCAACACACGGTGCACAAGACGTAGTCAGAAATAGCTACAGTATCACCAACCTTTCGATTCTTTCAAAGTAAAGAAGCGAGAAATATCGTTCAGTCGCTTCTGGCTTTGTCATTTGCTGGTAAAATTATTTCTGCCCCGTTTGCATTGTTGAAAAGAAGAAGAAGAAGAAGAAGAAGAAGAAAAAAAAAAAAAAATGATAACTTTTTTTACACTCCGATTTGCAGACATACTTAGAGATCTAATGACAGATTCTTAGTTTTTTCTTTCCTTCTTTATCTTTAATGTCGACGTCTTTTTGAGTATTTGTGAAATTTTTAAATTGAAATGCTCCCTCCTCGGAAAAAAAAGAGCATAAACTAGATAAAATAAAAGAATGGTCGGAAATTCTTCACTCATGCATTCAACTTACTGATCCGAAAATTATACTTAATAAAGAAACAAAGTGAATACTTCCTCAATTTTTGGTCTGATTTGATTAAATATTAAGTCAATCAAACGTCCGACTAAACCGATATCCTCATCTCTTATCGTCACTTCCTAAAGCATCTTCAGTGAATATTCTCTAATCGTTTGTTAATTGGAAAGAAATATTTAAAAATCTAACGAAAATTTAACATAAAAAAATTTAAAATTTGCCCAAAATTTACCTTTTTTTCTTCTTTTTTTTTTACCAGTAAAACTTACCTAAAAATACACGATTTTCTAACAGATCCAGCGTTATAAAACCTGAAATTTCCATTAAAAATTCTTAATATTTTATAATACAAAATATTATATAATTTGCAAAAATTAAATTTATATGATATATTTTAAAAAATTACTAGAATTTTATTTTGTTATTTCTCCTGTAAATCTAGATCTAGTCCTTGTTACAAAATGGCAATAAAAAAAAGAAGAAATAAAATAAAATAAAAATTGAAAGAATGAACATCAAACTTTCTGAGATTTAAAAAGAAAGAAAAAAAAAAAAAGGAAAATTTTCTTAATAAAAATATAAAATATTCTTCTGTAAGGAAATCTTTATAAAAATGAAACGACAATAAATTCTGTTCGATAGAAGTTTAAAATAACTATGCTTACATTTTAGAAATATTGAATATAATCGCTGAGGAATTAAAAGAGAAAAGACTCTTTGCTTAATAAAAATTTCAAAAATATCTGAAATTTTTTAAAGTTAATTCAATAAAATTCTCTATTTTATAAAACACGAATGAAATTTCCTCTTTTTTTTTTTTAAATTCTAAAACTGAAATTTTAAGAAAAAATGATCATCAACTACATCTAAAATAGAATTAACTGATATTTAAATTAGTTATCAAAACAAAAATATCTTGTATTTTATCTTATCATTATTTGATTTACAGTAAAACCTGTGTAAGCCGGATTTTTTTTCAGTTTTAAACAGGTTTTTTAATAATTAAAACATTGTCTAAAGTGAATCAAGTGGGAGGAATGTCGACTTTTCTTGTGATAAAGGGGTTTTAAATCTTGTATCTCGTATACAATTCTTCAGATTTTACGTGTGTTATATGCTCTTATTATTATAATAATTATTATTATTACTACAGTCGACCCCCCTATAACACTGTTGATAATTCCGTTTTATATGAATTCCATGTTGTACGAGTCACTTAGATTTTACAAATACGTGAGCCGTTCACAGCCCGGCACACGTATCTAAGTGACTCGTACATCATGGAATTCATATAAAACGGAATTATCAACAGTGTTATAGGGGGGTCGACTGTATTTAATATGCTATAACTGAGGATGTGAATTTTATTCTTGTTCAAAGAGGTTAAAGAGGGGGCATGGTTTAATTAAATTTACTTTGAAAAATAAAATAATTTTTGTCTAACAAATAAACCTATTTTGTTCGAATTTCGTATATATATATTTATTGTTCATGGACTTGTTCTTCTAACAATAAATAAGCCAACGACAAAACGAAAGATATATAGGTCTACTAATCATTCNTTTATTTTTGGAAAAAAAAATCTTTATTAAACTAATAGGATTTTTCTTATAATCGTCGAAAAGTTCTTTGGAAAAACAAATAATGTGCATTAATCATCCGCTAGATCTTATATTGCCTAATTATGATCGCTCTTCTGGAGAAGACTTTGACATTTTTTAGATTCACCAATTTAGATTCATTTTCCGTTTAAAATCATCTCCAGATGTTGATTTGTCAGGAACCGCCTTTAGGAAAATTCTCTTTCTACCATACAATTTAAACAATAGATTCTACATAAAATTCTTCGCATTAAACTTTGGGGTTTAATCGATATTTGCACGGATCCATCAACCCTTCTGTTATATCATGTATAATATTTCAGCTTTTAATATAAAAATTATTATTATTTTCTAAATATTCATTTATTTAAGAGTATTTTTAAACTTCTAAATCGAAGAACTGCATAAGAATAATGGACACAAAACTGGAAAAAAGAATGACATTATTTTGGTCGTGGGACGATGAATCTCGATTAGATCGAACCAAATCTAAGATTTAAAAACCAATTTCTTTAAAAATAATTTATTTTTTAAATATAAATTAAGCAATTCCTGGTATTAAATACCATTTTTTTTTGGGAACGATTTGCTGGACATTTTCCATTTTCCTACTCTGGTTATTAATAATAATATCTTTAGGAATAACTAAATCGATAATTCTAGCGTCAACCAATATGACTTTTAGCAGTTTAAGTACCTTTCTGTATATCAGTGGCTCGCGAACTCCCAAGGAATTCGTAAAGTTTTGGGGATCCACGAGCTTGGAAGGGTTTAAAAATCACCTTTAAACTTCTCTATATTTTAAATGTATTGTATTAAGAGAGAAGCATACGTGTATACATTATTATGAGAAGGGGTTCCGACCTTCACCCGATTGGAAAAGGGGTTCATGGAACGAAAAAGGTTAAGAACCCCTGCTCTATAAGATAAACCTACTTAGTAACTAAGGATACAGCAATGAAACAATCAAAAATTTCATTAAAATATGCACAGTTTATAGATCATTTTTTAAAAAAATTATCTTACTTTTCCTTATAAGTAATCATAAAATATCAAAAAAATGACTTTTAAAAGATAGGTTAGATAATGACTTAATAAATCATTCATTATACGTATAAATAATTAAAAATTTTACCAATTAAACACAATTAGTATTTTAGATTAACCTTAATTTAGAGAAGAATATGTATATATTATTTATTAATTACCCGCTTATAATGAATAATTGCGTAGAGAACGTTATTACGAGCGCGAAACGACGATAGAAAATTCAATTGTTCGATTAGCTTTATAGAATTAAAAATAATAATAGAAGTTTTATGTAAGTTTGTATTGAGTAGATGACGATAAAACATATTCATTGGCTTTATCTAACAAGTCCCCTAGAGGGTCAGCTCTATCGTTGTTATCGGTTAGCTAAGTCAAAGTTGATAGCCTTTAAAGAAGTATTATTATGTAATTTTACGGTAATGGCTTTGATTTAAAGGGTAAAACATTTAAAATCGATGCTTATCCTATGGGCAAAAAAGAGTAATTGCCCGGACACCCATCAACAGAAGCCCCTCAAATCGATCTTTTATAGGAAAATATTTCCCCCTCGAAGAAAAATTTCTGAAGTCAACGTGGGGCCCCCTAATTCAAATTCGCCTGGGCCCTACGAAGATATAACGAGCCACTGCCACTAACCACAAAATAGAAAGAACTCTTAGAAAATTGTCTTGTAAAAAGTATTTGATTCGTTGCAATATCTCTGTTTACAATGACAATTTTATAACAATCTAAAAGAAATTTCTGTCTTTTCAATTCCTCTTTCTATTATAGAAATCTGTTAGACTAAATCTATATAGATCTCTTCCTCTATATATAAATATAAATTTCTTTCTTTAATAAATATTTTTCGAATAAATTTTTTATTTCAAAGTTTTATTTAATCATTTTTTTTTTAAAGAATGATATTCTAATATTAGTGAGATTACTGAAAAATTTTACACACATTAATTCATTCAATGAAACATAAATCTTATTATAACCTGCCACGAAATAAATTTTTTTTGTGTTAATCAATAAAATAAAATATAGAAAATAAATTTTACTTGTAGATAACATAAACAAATAGGATTTCGAAAGGCGGTGGACGAGATTTCTGCCTTTTTTTTTTTTTTCTTTATAAAAATGAAAGAAATGCTTAAATTTTAATGCGATTCAAGTTTATCTGAAAATAAAGCTGAAAAATGCTACATTTTGACCCGAGTGAATATCGTCCGGAGACACAAAGGAGGTTGTTCTTGAATGGAAGTTTTTGCTGGTCTTCTTGTAGATAAGCAATCCAAAGGATCCGCCCTTGAGCGATCTATAGATATACCTCTGTAGCAAAGCGGCATTTGGTTCCAGAGCACATTTACAGGCTAGATCAAAGTGGGAATCAAGTTTCAAATTTCCTTCTCACCCTCGCTACAAAAGTCTCCTAAAATCGAATGCTCGAAAGAAAAAAAGAAACAAGCTTCGTAACTTCTTCAATTATTTTCCTTTTTATGTCTTTTATATCAATCTCACAAAACAAAAATTGCTGGAGTAAGTGAATAACCGTATTTTAATATTTTAATGCAATTATTTCAACTATACTCGCTTATATATAGGCCTATATATATATATTTTTTTTTAAATGAAAGGAAAATGATTTTTATCGATTTTTCTTCCTCCTCCTCTTGTTTTGTTTTGAAAGAGGAAAAAAAAACATAAACAAATAAATAAATTTATAGATTTGAGACGAAGCGGAATTGAAGTTATAACATTAAAGTACTCGGCCACAGATCTAATAAATCCTAATTGCATTACTTCATTTGGCCTATTGCACGTAATTGATGCAATGTCTTTGGAGTCTAAACGTTCCGAACGACGGATGGAACCTCCTGTTAACCGATCTTAATGCATTTCTCGCCTGCTTTTTTTTTATTTTTTTCTACAATGTTCGACAGCATCACATCCTCAAGAACTAGAAATTCCGTGTCTAGATATGCCTAAGTGAAAGCTTTTCAATCGAAGTACGGACATTAATCATCGGGCAGAATCGTGCAATATGTCATTTTGCACATTAGCAGAGTTTTAATTAATAGATAAATCGCATTTTACTTTAGTTTATCGCAATAAAGTTATCGTAGCGTGTTTGTCTAATTTAGTTAATCAAGAAGAGGATAATACTGAATTATGCTAGACGAGTTGTATAATGAAGTAACTTAGTTCAACCTCCCATAAGAATAGTTATATATTTCTATATTAATTAAACATGATAAATTTTCATAAGTATTTTTGCATTATTAATTAATGACTTACGGATCGAGGTCTCGTCACAAATATCGCTGATTATCAACTTTATTCATGGACGACATTACTAAAAAAAATATATATATATCGTCTAATCTTAGTTGATGGTCGGTGGAATATTCTTTAAAAATTAGAAGGAAATATTTTGTAATTAATGTCGTTTTATTTTTAGAATTTATAACCTTAGACGGAAATAATTAATAAAATTTCAAGATAAAAATTTCTCCCAATGACATCGGTAATATAAGAAAAAGTTCAGAAGAATATTTTTCAATTTTTCGATAGTGGGATTGTACAGATGTCCATTAGCTCGAACATAAACATGAATTCAACTAGAAGTTACTCTCGCCATAACCGAATAAATTTGCAATATTAAGACAACTCCTTCCACTATAAAAATTGATCAGGAAATCAATGTTTCTTACATTTTTCTTTAACAACTTTCACAATAGCGTGTTTCGTGTCAGGCATCGAATGTTAAAGAAGTAAGTAAAGTTCATTAAAATTCTAAATTATAATATATAAAAAAAAAAGGATAAAGTTTTCTATAAATGATTAGAGGTCCAAAATATAGTTTTAAACATTTCTTTTTTTTCTTCTAGAATATTATTATCGGAGTAGTTAATAAATGGCAACTGGAGGAATTCTCTTCTTATATTGTCTGACTTCATTCTGTTAACTCGGTAGAAATAATATTACCGCTTGATTACTGTCACTTTAATTCGATGATTAAGATGTTATAACAATGCACAAACAATTTTTATTGCTGTTCTCGGAAACGTTTGTTTGAATTTATACAATAATCTGCTGAAATCATTTGTCTCTTCATTGTTCCTCTCTCCCTTTTTTTTTTCTAGCATTTTTCTTAAATACTAATTGTTTTCACCATTAACAGATCGGTAGACACGACATTAATAAAAAGCGAAAATTGGAAGTTTCGGACGAATCATCTCGAACACAAGCCGAAAAAAATCCCGGGAATATATATATATATATTTTCAAATTTGCTACCAGTATAGAAGAAAAAACAGGGGGAAGAAAGGAAAAAAAGGGCGAAAACATTTTCTCATCGTGTAAAGCCGACATGACAGCTAAACATTACTAAACCCTCAGAGTACGTCGGTCATTATTCTCACTTATAATTCTTGTTTCAGAAACGTTAAACAGAACCGAATGCATGGAAGACGGCGCAGGCTGCCATCTATTGAAGACGGCGGGTGCAGTTCCAGCACATATAACATTCCCGTCTGTAATATTCCGTCCACAGTGTCTGCGCGGATGACAGATAGGAAATGTAGGCAGTACTTCAGATCCGAGATCCTTCCATCAATCTTCCTATAGCTAGGATCCTATACTGACTGCAGCTCTACATCGCACCGAGCAGGGTGCATGTCGGAAATAGGGAAAGAATACAGACCTATTGCGAAGATGGCAGCTTAGGTTAGCGAAGATTTACACGAGAGATTTACAATGCTACAGTCAAACGTTATTAATCCTATGCGCTGTTGATAAAATCCCCCACCAAAGGCGTCACTGCCATAGGAAAGAGTAATGTCTGTTTGGTTTTTCTTATGGAATTGTTATTTATGTTATCAGTATGGAAAATGAGCCAAAACAGATCGGGGTGAGGACAGATGTTTTAAATGTGTAAAAATATTACGTCCTCTTTTTTTCGGACGATTTTTATGTTGTAAATATTTCAGAAAAACCTACTTTTTTTTTAAAAAAACATTCGCCAGACTCCTCCATGCTTCCACCGTAATATCGCTCTTGTGAATGCACCATAAAGTTTTTCGAAAAATTTCTTTTAGTATACATTTCTTCGAATAAATTCTTCTTTAAAATTAATAAAGCGCGACTCTAAGTCATTAGTGTAACCCCCTCGGAGGCCTTTTGCGGGTTCAAATTCGTTTTTAATAACATTGCAATGGCAAATTAAAAACCGTACATACTACTGAGAAACACATTTATTACTGTTGTGACCAAGACAAAAAAAATAAAAAATAATAATAATAAGAAAAGAAAAACAATTTTAAAATTAATTGAGTATCTACCAAAATCGGATTTGAAAACACGTTAAAATGATCTCAATTCCCTAAATCAATTACACATAAACATTTAAATGGAAGTAAAATTCCAATTTTATTTTATTCGGAATTTCTCGATAAATGCTCATTTCTTTGATAACCTTAACAGAAGGGGGGGGAGTGGAGAAATATATAATAAAACAAAATTAAGAATGCTAATATTGTGTTTCTGAATTTTATTTTCGCAGTTAGAATTATTATTAAACTGCACGGAAATTTATTTAAAAATAAAAAAATAAAAGGAAAATCGAGCTTCTCTATGCTCTCCCCCCTTTTTTTTTTACTCAACATAAGACTCGTCGGCGTCGCCTCTTACAGTAATTTAGGACAGTCAAACCGGGTAAGAACAGTTCTAAAATTCCTATAAAAAAGAAAACACTTCATTACACATTGTATCATTACGCATCTACTTCTCTTAAATCCATTTATTCTGAGAGCAGATTTAAACTTAAAATAAAAAAAAATTAAAAAAAAAAAAACGATTCAAATAAAAGAAAAAAAAAGTTTATTTACGATCATCATTAACCATTTTCCACAATTTCTTGCTTCTCGCATTCTCGATTTTATTGCCATTTCATTAAAAATTTTCTAAATATAACATTCAATCTCGAAATACTTTACGAAAACTCGCGATGAAATTAAATGATGTTGAAATATTCGAATTAGTCAACCCGTGAAATATTTTCGGAAGAAGAATCACAATACTGATTAAGGGGCATTTCGAGAAATCTCAATAATATGAATGCCGACAACAGTCTCTAATCTTCTTTCTCAAGAATGATATTCGATTAATGCTACTTTAATTACCCGACATAAATAATAGATAAAATAATTAATAAACTAATGTATAAATATATTGTATATACATATAAATTTTTCGTTATTTTTTGTTTTTTTTTTGTATTTCACGACCTAATTTTTTTCATTTTTCTTTCAATCTGGTAAAAATTGAGTTTGTTGGGAATTTTTCAATACACAACAAACTCAATTTTTTATACGGTTTAGCCAATTTTTTAAGAATTTTTTTCTTCTTCTTTTTTGATAGAAGTAGAAAAACACAATAATCAATATTCTCGGACATAGTTGCCTTATTAAATTTAAAATTTCTATAAATAAATGTCTCACGTTTGCTGTTTAAAAGAGAAGATTTAAACATGACGTGACTACAATTATTGTTTTTGATCTTTCGTATTTAATTCTGCGTGGAATAAACCGCTTTGGAAGTTTATTTCTTCTTCTTCTTCTTCTTCTTCTTCTTCTCCTTCTTCTTCTTCCTCCTCCTCCTCTTCTTGCTACACGAAGAATCGTTATAAATAAATAGCTGGACATTACAAACACAAATATAAGCAGTGTAAAACGAACAAAGAATATTTTAAAGAGGTTTAAGAGAAAGAGGAGCTTAATGGAACCGTAAGAAATTCCCTGTAATCATAAACCCGTAATCATATACGTACCGTTGGTCATTAGACTATCTGCAAAACATATTTTGCCAAACGACCGAAGCATTCCTCATTACCATAAAACGTAGACATTCAGAAATGAATTTCGGAATGAATTCAGGAAAAAACCATTTTATTTCAATAAACTCGAACGTTAGTTTCGAGCTTACGTACCTTATCTAGTGAAAAACGACGTTCTATACCGGATCACAAACTGGCTATTTTACTCGAAACGATAATTATGATTATGTCCGAGTCCGTAATTATAATTGCTTATAATACTGTAGATTAACTTAATAATTATCTTGTGTGACAGCCATGCAAACATAATCCCTATTAATCTAATGAGTGTTCACTAATCTGATTTTCTCATCGATCTCCACTTTTGATTCTTTTTTTTTTTTCTTTCTTTTTTTAAATTATGAAAAGCTTTTAAAAAGTAAAAATAGTAAGCACGAGTTATTTAAAACTGATCAGATTTATAGAAAAAATATTAATTTTATCAAAATAAATACGTTAAAATTATTCAAATAGAAGAAATGTAGTTACTTAGAAATGGTTTCTCTTATTTATTTTTCGGTGTTTTCGACATTACGTTAATTAAAATTAAACAATAAAGTTAGTACTTTATTGTTTAATTTTAATTAACGTTTTGAATTGAGAATGTACTTACTAAATTGAGAATGTACTTACTAAATTGTTTCTAAATTGAGAATGTACTTACTAAATAACGAACATATAGACTGAGCGGATCCAGAAGAACCCTTTGAGTTCTTGTGGATCCGTTTCAGTCTACGTATTCATTTGATCCAGAAGAACCCTCTGGATCTTATGGATCCACTTTGGGTTCTTCTGGACCATAAATGTTCTTAAAAACGTTTGAAGATCTATAAAATAAATTATATTTTGGGGGTCAAGGGGAACGGCTTAACCTCCTGCGGATCCGCCTCTAGACCAAAGCATATATAAAAATTTGAATGCATTGAAAATGAGGATATTTATCATATAAATTATCACATTAAACTAAATAAATAAATTTTTCATGTTCAATTTTTTGGCATTAAAGTCTAAAAAAACACGAAGTTATTTTCTCCATTGAGAAAATAAGTAAAAAACACGAATATATTTTGAATGAAAACGGTAAATATGCCATTATCCGCGAGTCAATAAGCAGAAAAATATCCGGGACGTAGATGAAAATAAGCTATTTTTATAACCGATTGGTTTAAACTATTAGGCAATCGACTCGCCGGAACTTCTTCCCGGATGCTAATTCGTAAAAGTTGAACTGTGTCCATTTAAGATATTTAACGAAGCGAACAAAATGAGGGGGGAAGTTCTTTAATTCAATCCCAGACATGGGAGGAAAATGAAAGAGAAGGAATAGAAACGAAAAAAAAAAAAGAGAAAATCTGAGGCATACGGCATACAAGTTTTATAAGCAGTTCCACTCGGTGCTTTAAAAGGGCTTATTTTACAAATCATTAGCCTCCATACTATTAGGACACGGCAGCTTACAACTGCGTTACTCTAGGTCCGGTCATTCGACGCACATAAATCTCTTCTAGTAGTATAGTTCGCCAGCCAGGAACGGGTACCATTACTTTGACACTAGAGCCCCCTAGCGTGCAGCCCCAGTGTGTGTGCCTACTGTAGTATCAACGAATACTGCCACACCGAACGATTAATTTTAATATTTCTGTCGGAGGAACAGACAAGAGAGGAGGACAGAAAAATTGTCGTTTTTCTTATCTCCATATAGTCGGCAGAGCCGCGACGTAACAGAATTGCCTTCTTTCTCTTATAGGTGCACGGCAATAACCGGAACTTATTTATGCAAATCACGGTGATTTTCTAGTCACCGACGATATCTTTACTTTCCTTTCCCCCTTCCCCGCGCGCTTCCTCTTTCTCTTTCGTTGTACATCCCAAAATTATTTCGGTTTGAGTTTCGGAATAGCAGAGATTCCTCTTCGGTTATGGATGCGTGTGTTGTGCTTTAGACGGCATGTTATCTACAGTCTCTTATCTGATGTCCGGGCAACTCAACATTGGTGGGTAATGAAGGGAAAACTTTAGGGTTATCGCTCAAGCCGACTAACGTCCGTCGTTGAATCTTAATTTGTGTCGTTATTTGTAGGACAAGCAGTCTTTCGATTAAACAAATTGTCCACTGCTCTCTGCAGCTGCCTACCTCTCGCTGCACCAAATGACTCCCCGGTGAATGATAACCGCTTTTTATTAATTAATTTTCTGCTCTTTTTTTCCTAATCCTCCGAAATCTTATTAAGTTAATTCATATTTTAAAACTTAGACCGCGTGACATCATTTTTAGCGTGTCTGCTATTTGTAGCAATGGTTGCAATGCTTAAATCAAATGGCTCTATTAATGTATCCCGGTCGCTTTGACAAAATTTATTTTTCTCGTACGTTAAATGTTATCGCGTAATTACAATTCAGTGGCTTGGGACAAGAATTATTGTTTTCTCTTCTTTTATTATTATTATTTTTTTATCCCGTCTTCTAATAAGTAATATCTATAAACATTAATTTCGTATCCGCATTTTTCGGAGAAGTGTTCGAAAGTTTCGCATCCAAAACAAAATTGGATGGCCAAAGGGCCAAAACCAAGCTCGCGCGAATCATAAAGTCCCAGATTCGAATCCCATTGGGTTCCCGGTTTATTTATAGAAGTAAAGTAGTGTGCAATGCTATCACCAGTCTCTTGCCATTTGGGATACCAATGCGATATGTCCTTTTGTATTTGGAGCAAAAACGAAAGAGAAAAAGAATTTTAGACGTTGAAAACAAACTGGTACGTTTCCAAATCCCCTATATTATAACAACCGAGATAAAATGTTCGAATTCGTAGAATAACCGAAGAAATAACTTGTTAATAAATAAAATTAAATCCGCGCCAACCAATCGTGTTCAATTTCACACGAAGAAAAGAATAGAAATTCATTAGGCTGATGTACCTAAGTGATGGTTACTTACGTTGCAAAGTGTATTTAAGTATTATTTTATTGGCAATAAGCTAAATATTCGTTAAATATTCTCGAATTCTCTATGGATCTAGCATTTTCATTGTGCAAAAATTAGTATTGTTATTGGTTTATTAGATTTTTTTTAAGTTAAAAAAATACAAATGAAGACACTTTAGAAGAAAAATATTTCATTGTTCAGTAAATATTTCACAATTAAATAGTTTTTTTTTTCAATAGGTTTTCCACTATTTTTCATGATCTTTTAAAGTGTAACTCCATGCACACATCTATAACGATAAATCTGAAACCATTAAAATCACCGTACGATTAAATGGAACAAACTCGCGTAAGGATAAAGATATATATAAAAAAATGACAGAATGAAGAAGAGACCACTTTACTGAAGAACCATTCTCTTTGGGACGTACTTTTAAAATGTCCATCAGTTGGTCTGCTGGGGACGGATCTCTTAACCAGTAACAACAATGCCTCAGGGGATAAGTAGAAGGTTCTTTGTCGTACATAAGACGAAGGAAAATTGCTGTTTGTGTGTCGTTCCACTTGCTACCAACGACCTGGTTATTGGAGTGGTTGATGGGAATACAATAAGGTAGAGTGACCTGAGATATGCTCCTTACATCGAGAATGACTGTACAGGAGGGTTGACGTGATAAATAACTGCTACTGACTTCACGGCAGATGTCACTTCTGGGATTTTGACAAAAAATATACGGAAGGTGACAGTTTTGCAGTTTTATTATTTACAACCAATCCAATTTACTCCGCTCTATCGTTCTTTCTCATCAATTATTTTATTATTATTATTATTATTATTACATTTTTGCTTATTTAAAAACGTATCTTTTAAATTCTGATTTGTGAACGTCGATTTTTTTTGGTACTCGTTATTAAATTTTATTCGGCGCCTTCGGGACGGAATAAATGTATCGTTCGAGAGAAAGAGAGAAAAAAAATATATATTCTATTTTTATTTTTAATATCTTTTCCTAGATGAAATACCAGAGATTCCACGAAAAATAAATTACTATAATTTTATAAAAATAACATTATTCGTTTCGTAGAATAATTGAAGAAAATTGCGAAAATCGGAGAATTTAGAGAAAAGTGGAGACTTTAATAAAGTTTTTCTATTGTTTTTTTTTCATTATTTATTCGTTTTTAATTTACCAAATTGCAGAAAATCGACAATCGAAAATTTCCAATTGCATATGATTTTTTTTTTTCCTCCTGCTGCTCTTTCTTCTTCTTGCTCTTGGTGTTCTTCTCTTTCCCACAAACGTAAATAAACAACAAGGCAAAACGCATTGATTTTCGAAATAAGAAATTTCTGAAATTTAAGAATTTATCCATAAAAGTGACTAAGTAGGACATAAATGTAAAATTTCAAATTACTAAAAATCCATTCCGGATTTTTTTTTCCTTCCAAATAATATTACATACACTGTACATATCATAAAAATATATTACATTTCTGTAAAAACAAGTTCTGTAGTTTAAATTTAAAGATCATGATAATTCTCTTAGTAAAGCAATAAATCATCTTCCATAATAGTCTATGCTGATGTAAAATTTCTATCCATCTTCTAATATTTTATATTTTTAGAATCCGGAAGAATTTTAAGTTGATAATAGAAAACTTAGATACTATTTTTAGAACATTTTTATAATGTAACAGTTATTATTATATATATATATATTTCAGATGAATAAGTGTTTAGTTTTTTTAAAGTAATTTTAATTTTATCGGATTAAATAAATAAATAGATAAAAGAATGAAAGGGGGAGAAATTACAAGGAAATTACCGATGTACTTTTAAACGAGCAATTTGCTTATTCACCATTCTCCAGTACGAGTTAAGCTACTGTAATCGAATGAGAGATATAATAATAAGTATTTTATATGCAATTTAAAGATAATAGTTTAAATAATTATGAAAATTAGAATACTAACGATGATTGTTGGTTAATCTAGTTTTGAAATATGTACATAAAGTTATGAATATTGTATTTACTTTTGTTTAACTCGCTGTTCGATCGCATCTTTCTTGAAGACGATTCGAGTTCTTTAAAACTGTTTTTCAACTGTTCTGACGTAAAAAAAATGAATTAAGCTGTAAAAATATCGATTTAATAGGTGTTAATTTGTCCTAGATGCGAATTAGTTTAAAATAATTTAAATTATAGAGTAATATTTGAGGGTTTTCGGATTGTTCTCATCGATAGAAAATCTGTGTTCAAAGTTTGAACAGTGGTGTAGAGTTGTTAGAATCGTCTCTTGTGGAGAGAAATGAACAAAGTTATTATATATAGGCTATATATATATAACTTTTTATTTGTTAGATTTTGAAGTGTGTATTTCGATCAATTCCGGTTGAGTTTTAACTGACGATCGAGTTCTTGTGTAAACAAAGGAAATTGGATCCTAACCGAGTTTCCAGAGATTGTTATCAAATAGAGACCAGCCTTATCAACAACTTCACATTTAGGTGTAATCCTGTCTCTAGACAAGTTGGATTAAAAAGAGACAGGAGAAGACACCAACTCTTCCCAGGGGACCGAAGATCTTTAGTAAAACGACAGCGTTCATCTTATCGTTGCAAGACGAGTATTTTGACTGTACGGTTTGGCGACAATGTGCTCCCTATGCTCCCCAAGGGAAGAGTGAAATCGGGTAGTTTGTGAAATGAACCCAGTCTTCAGTAAGATTCGTAGCGGTGATAAATACTTTAAGGTGTCCTTTGTGGCCATTTAAACAGCGAAAAACCGCCGAATGAAGGAATACGTAAACAGGTTGTAAAATGCTCGCTACAATACTGTATCTTTCGAAGGACAACACGTTAAAGACAGGCGCGTACCAACAGATAACTGCAAAGTAAAGAAATTTTTTTCAGGCCAGTTCATTTCTCAGTTTATAGTATCCAATTTCTTCTATTATGTAGCAAAGTAGAAGAAATTGGATTTATTCCTAAACAAAGTTTAGAAATAAAGGCATGCATACGTCTCTCTCTCTCTGTCTTTCTCTCTACTGTATTACATGCAATGCGTTCGAACGAAGAATAATAATTACAATTTTCTCTAGAACAAAGCGATTGACCGAATAAGGTGAAGGGAGACAGTAAAAGATTCGAATTGGACTTGTTTATGGAAACTTTCACCAGTTATCGAGAGCCATTTCGAAAAAACCAATCTGTCCAAAACAGAATAAATTCTACTTTAGATATAACAGCTGACATAAATAAATTGAGAGCTCTCTGTTTATCTATTTGAATTTTGATCACATACAGTTACACGTGACTGTTACAAATATACCACATTTATATGAATGCGTGTAATTCACGGAAGAGAAGCGTAAACTTCGCTTTCATAACCGTTAAAGTATCAAAGTTGTATCAATAATATCGATGGTCAAAGTAATTTTAGTGATTGGAAAAGTTTAATTTTGTATTTTACAAATTTTAGAATGGGAAGAAATGTTTTTAGAATAGTAATTGGGGTGCAGGACATGGAAGTATTTCACTTGTAAAGTTTAC
Source organism: Centruroides sculpturatus (assembly GCF_000671375.1). Classification (NCBI taxonomy): domain Eukaryota; kingdom Metazoa; phylum Arthropoda; class Arachnida; order Scorpiones; family Buthidae; genus Centruroides; species Centruroides sculpturatus. The sequence continues at coordinate 922,456 of NW_019384576.1, read as the reverse complement.
TTAAGGCCTATGCTTAATGGAAATGAAAGCTTCGGGCCAGACAATTTATAATGGGTTTGATCCTTTTAAGTCGTTGCCTCGGTCGAAAAACATGAGTAAAATCCTCCCCCGTCTCGTAATAAATTTGCAGCACAAATGAAGTCGACGGTGATTAAACTTTATATCAAGAAAAATTTATTAATTTTTCCATAATTGAGATCAAAACCGGTATTAAATAGCATTATTACAGATAAGAGAAAATACTTGGCAAATAATAAAAATTAAATGAATTTTAATTAATAATGATGATTATTATCTGTTGTTTATTAACATTCAACAGAAAACAAGCGCGTGATCTTTTATAAATTTAATCTAATTTATCGCTTGAAATTCGGAATTAAAAAACAAAAAAAGGCGTAATTCGTGTTTGGTTTACCAGAAAAGTTAGTAATAAAGTAATTAAATATATCCTCTAAAAATAAATTAAAGTTATTATTGTTTTTTTTTTAATGAAAAGTAAAAAAAATCATCTGTGGATAGGATGAAAACTCGTAGAAAAAAATAAGATCAAGGTGCAATTATGACTTTTTGAACTCTTAAACAAAGAGCTAAAACCAGAAATGTAAAAAAAACAAAGAAAAAAAATGGAATCATATAAAGCGAAGAGATAAATTTCACAAATTCATTTTAGAGTTCGGAAATGTTTTTCTATCTTAATCACAAAGAATATGTAATACCTTCAAGATATCGAAGTATTAAAACTAAATTTGTGCGGATTTTTAGAAAGGCAGCTGCAAATGCTTAATAGAAAGCACCTCTCAACTCAGTCAATCCACATCAAAAAGAAGGAAAGAAGAAGAAGGAGAAAAAAAAAAAAAATGGGGGAAAAGAATGAGGAAAAAAAAGACGAAAATTGCAAGAGTCAATTTAAGAAATATTGGAGAGAGAGAAAAGTCCGGAATTAAAAAAAAAAGAAATAAAAAATAAAAAAAAAATGGCAAGAGAGAGACCCCCTGGAAGGAATCAAGGCTTGCTGTAAGACGGAAAGTTTTAAGTGAACAGGGAGGGTGACAGGAGGAAATAACCTTTGGGGAAGGCAAACATGTAAAAAGAAGAAAGAAATAAAAAAAAAAAAAGGAAACTTTAAATCCGCTCATTCCAATACTTACTTCGAGTAATGATAGGTTAGGAGTCCGTTATATCACGCGCTCATCACGAAAATACCACAGAATATCCAAACGAGACATAAAATATCGATTGGGGGACCTTCAAAAATAAACAAATAATAAAGCTGTATTAGAAATTCTTTTCCATTACAGATTAATATATTTAATTTCGACTCAATTTCTTCGCGATATTTCAAATTAAAAAAAAAAAAAGAAGAAAAAGAAGAAGAAGAAAAACTTGAAAAATACGAGAAGCGGAAAGAAGTACTGGAAATTAAAGTCGAATCAGTGTTTTCTTTACTCTTCGTCGGACACTGTTCGCTTTCTTTCCTCTTCTATCATAGAGTATATACTGGGTCACGCGTGAGTCACGATGTTTCCAGCCAAGCGTGGAATATTGAGAGTGGAACTCTGAAACCGTTCAACCCCGTTTGTCGGTTTCGATCACTTCCGGGTTATTTTAGTTTCGAGTTAAAACTGTTTAGAGAGAAGTGAAAACCGAAAGAAAAAAGCAAAAATTCACAGGCGTTGCGATGGAAACATTCAATAACTATAAAATATATATATATTTTCCTTATACTTTCGAATTGTTAAATCACTTAGCCAATATGTCACACTGTAATAAAAAAAAAGGAAGAAAAAAAATCTTATCGAGTGTTATAAAAATTCAATATTTATTTAAACGAGAATATTATAAAATCAACACTGTTTTGTTATTCCATTTTGAAAAATAAAAAAACAATAAAGGAATGGGGGGGAATTGAAATGAAAAATATCATTCAAATTTCTAGTATTAAAAATCAAATAGTTTCTAGTCAATTGACTGAAGATGACAAACTTACCTTGACATCCACATTCAGGAAAGAAAATAATGGAAGCTATCATCAGTGCATAGAACCGACAGTGCGGTAAGTTTTATGAATGAATGAATGACATCCCGGGCCTCTACTCCACGACTGATGACAACGGTTACCATGACGACGTTGCCATTCTCTAGTAAAGATTCGCCTTTTTCTGAATCAAACGTGTAAATAGGCTTATTTCTGTCACTTTAAATTAGCTACTGCGTAATTTACTGGAGATATGCACATTCTGTTTCAAATCTCGTTTCTCCTGAAGGTTCTTTTTTCCTTTTTTTTTTTTTTAAATTTACCTCTCTCCCTTACCACCGAGGATATAAGTTTGACAGGATAAAGTTGTCCTTATATCTATATATAATTTTTTAAAGGAGGATATTTTTTTTCTTTTAGAAAATATAAAGATTTTACTATTTAGCCTGCATCCTGAGTATCATTCTTGTCACAGACACGTGTAGATATACTTGTTTAGTGTATACTACACGTAAAGATTGGCAGTAATTTAATTGCGTGAGGAAGATTTGTTTGTTTATTCCCTTATTTTCGATAGTCTAGAAGAATATTTGGTATATTTTTTTTATACTGTTTTATTCTCTGAATCCACCAGCAACACCGTCGAATTAATATTATTTAATTACTCGAAATGGAATTAATATGAGAAACATTTTTGTTAGATAAAAGTTAAGCAAAAGAAAAATTCTGATCAATAGATGAACGAGAAAAAATCTTCCAATCGATCGTTTGATGTTAGGATTTAAAAATTGTCAAGACTTCTATGAAATTCAAATTTTAATCTAACATTAAGACTTTTGAGTAATATTTGGGAGCAACCCGCATCCATTTTATAACCTTATGAATATACTAAAAAATAATTTAAAAAAAAAAAGAATATACTTTTATGCAAATTATTGCTAACAGAATCTTATGGGAATGAATGATATTCCATGTAATTTTTATTATTTTTCTACAGAAATCAATTTTTAAACGGGGTTATTGCTAACTTCTACGGGTGTTCCGGGATTAAACGGGGTTAATCATTTAATGTTTTGTGTTTGTTTTTAAGCACGAGATGGAGGCACCATCTACCTTAAACAAATACATAAATAATTTCTAAACATTCGATAAACACATTGTTGCCATCCACTTTCCATCATAAAATAACTATGTTTACGTTCTTTCTTAAAATAATAAAATTCTCTTCCTATCTTTTACATTAATAGCATCACTTACTCTAAAAGAGTAGGCTACTAAAATCATGGATTTAAATAAAATTCTTTGTTAAAAATAAAAAAAAAAATAATAAATTAAGTAGAATAATGAACTAATCTGTTTAAATTAGATTTGTCTCTTATTTAATTAATAAAATATATATATATATTTTTTTTATGTTTATTGCCATTCCATTCGCACTTCCTTAAAGTTCTACTCTTTTCGTATCGTTTAAAACACTTGTAATTTCCTAGAATCTATTTAAAAACGTATAAAATGGGATGGAAAGGGAGGAAACATTTATAATGGCACTATTAATGCATCACGATATAAGTAGGATAAGGCGCCAGACTGATACTTTTATACTGTAAAAAATTAGGTTTTAATGCCTTTTCGACGCAACGTGTAATCTTAAAACATATTTTTTACAAAATTGCTAGAGTGATGAGTTTAAACTTTACTCATACTCGAGTCTAGAATTCATTTTTTTTTAAGTTTTAAGAATTCATATTCATTAGAGAATATTAACTTTGGCAATTTTTTGCTCTCCTCCTCGGGACCGTGGCATCAGCCACACCCCTAATGAGTAAAGGAAATGAATTTTGAGATTTCAGAAATTATATTAAAAAAAAAAACAAATAGATCTACATTATCTTAATAAATAGATGTCGTTCCTTCAATCCGAAAGATCAATATGCTAAAGTAAACCGAGAAAGACAAGAGAGAGAATATCTAAAATTATTATATCAAATGGTTACAAGGAGTGTATCGAAAGATATTTATCTTAGGAAACGATAATTATATAAGGGATAAAAATGCTAAATTCACGTAAAGTATAGAAGAAAAATAATAATAATAATATATGGCATTTATGTATGAATGGAATGAGATATTATAAATCGCAGCCAGATCAGCACCGCACATAATTCCGGTAATGATTGATACGACATGGCGAATGTTATTAAATATTCAATACGGAGGGAAAGTAATTTTGTCGTTAATGTTACGAAATTTTCTACTTCCGGCTTACAAGCTTACAAATGCAACGAGAAAGAAAAAGTTATGAAGATGGTGCGCGTAGCGTCGAGCTCTTCATCCCGTTTAATATCCATTGTCGTTACTTAATATAAAATCTAAATCTTCGGGGGAGAGAAAAAATAAAAAAATAAAAAAAAAGTAAAAAAAAATAAGCTTAAGAGGAGGTCACATCCTACTGGGAGATGTTTTCCCCGTAATAACGCAAACGTTTCAGTTAGTTGAGTCCATTCTCTGCATTTCTGCGTTGTAAATATTTAGATGGAATAAATAAATCAAACCATATTACCAAATATCTTCTCTGCATCATCGACTAGCCATGTCTGGTTGTCAAGGGAAGAATATTTTGAGATGACTTTTTTTTTTTTTTTTCTTTCTTCCTCTTTTGTTTCTGTCTTCTGCTTTAGTTTTTGCTCGCTCCGAGGCACAACGTTTTCACCCTTAACTCGTTTCCCATCGGAGATTTCTACCCTCTTAGAAATAGAGAGGGGGAAAATTCTTCTTCTTCGCAAGGATATGCTTGTCTTCTTCGACCTCACTTCTCAGACCGTCCTTGTTCTATATTCAAACATTTCTGTTTGAAGAACGGTTTTGGAGACGACGTTGGCTAAAGAATCCCCTTTTGAATACTTTTTTNGGTCAAAAAGACTAGTAGTACCTCTTTTATTTTTTTATTTTATTTTATTCTATTTTCATTTTACCATATGTTATAAAACTTAGATACAAATAAACATTAATGGAAAGAAACGAGCTTTAGAAGTTTCTAAAGTCGTTTTCAAAGCTTACCTTGGATTATTATTATTATTTATTTTTTACTTTTATTTTTTTATTTTATTTTTTTTTTCCGTTTTTCCTCTTCCTTCTATTGATTCGATCGTTTCTGTATAAAAATAGAAGACGTTCTCTTTTCGAACGAACTCGCATATAAGACCATCTGGTCGTAGGAAATGTTCTCGGAAACGAGATGTTTAACGGATTGAAGACGCATTTGTCTTACCTTGTTATTTATGTAATGGCTAAAACTTAAGCAGACAATAAATTAGATAGATGATTTTGAAACATTTGAGAAAACATCAACTAATTTATTATGGACGCAATCATAAATTTTTAAGAGAAAACACTTTCCATCACTGCGATAAGAAAATTAATCAAAAGATGATTTACTTCGATTCCCGACATTTTTACTAATACTTATTGGAAAAATACGCGAAGAAAAACCAATTTTTATTATTAAATTAAGGTGGGAGAAGTAAAAAAAAAAAAAAATGCGTTAATTTTCCATTTCAATCGGTTAAAACTAAAAACTAGATAGGACTGTAGACCGCTATTACGTTCATAAAAATGAATAACCCAAGCATAGGCCTTCAGCTCATATCAGACAAGTAAGTTATTTACGGAACATGGATGATTTATGATTTATTTTGATACAAAAATCGGACTAAGATCCGGATATTAGAAAATTTTTCTTTCGCCGAAAGTGATAAAAAAATAAAAAAAAAAATAGGGGGGACGAAAGATATAAAAATAAGGACACTAAATCTAGAGATCAATAATCTGCTACAGAAGGGTCTAATGGTCAGTTACATTTAATTGCAACGATAATGGACATAAATTTATTTCCGTTTAATTTAATAGCGATAAAAATAATTTATTCAAACCTGTTTAGATTCGATTTAACATCTATTTACCATTTTTATTTATTCTCGTTTAGTCCATCATCGAGGTTTACTCATTGTTAGTCTTTACGATCTATTGGGAAGAAATAGGAAAGGCGCGTATAGACTTGGAATGTGTCCAGATAACGACAAGGCGTTTTAATATGACAACCGGAACATTTTAACATTATTTTATGTGTCACGTCTTCTAGTTTGGAACTTGGTTCGGTCCCGTCTTCGTACAAACGGATTGAAACAAACCAGATTTAGAAAAAGAAAAACTAGAATTGGAACGACTTCCAAAAAAGGCATTAAAATATGAATAAATGCATACTAAATGTAAAATAATCTTTAAACATATTTCTGAACAATTAATTCAATAATAAACATTACTTTACACTTGACAAAAGTGTTAAAAACTTAACTTTTTGGCCCACTACTTACAGATTTACTTCTCCTCTTTCTTTCTTCAGAGCACTTCTGAAAAAAAAGGGGATTTATTATTTTGTTTCTTTTTTTTTAAAGAAAAATAACGATAGATAAGTCAAAATGTTAAAAGATTTATTAAATTTATCAATAAAAAAAAATTTATTACAAATTATATTTTGGCAGGCAATCTGTCGGGATTAGTTCAAATAGGCTTATTGATCTTAGATGAACAGTAATCGATGTAGAGAAAAGATAATTCGAGGAGTTCAAGGAATATGATTGATCTAACTGTCTGAAGATAGTTAAAATAAGCGAGATAAAAATGCTGATAGGGAATAAAATTGATAGCAAAGGATAATGATTATTTGTTGAATAATGCTAGAAAATTCAACTAAGTCTCGAAAATAAGTCAAAATTGAATTCTCAAAATCTAAAGGAAAAAATTGTATATCGATAAATATTATTATTATTATTATTATTTTGACGTTTCCGATAGTAAAGATGTTTTAAACTGTGAATAATGCATGGAAACTAGAAAAGAAAGGGGTGATTACAATGCAGCAGTATGTAAAAATTAATAGAAAATATTTCTACAAAGTTCTAACGGATAGCCTTTTCGGTGAGCAAATGTAAAACTTATTTTAAATATTTCGATCGATTCAGATTTTATCCTGCAATACCTTATTAGTGCCATTCATTCAGCTTAACATCTTAATTCTATAGAGACGTCTCCATTGATCAATCACTAGAGGATCTTACAAGAGGCACTTTTATTAATAGGCACATGACAAATAGCTAGCTAATGAATAGATTTATTTCGGAAAAATTTAATAGTCTATTAAGCCTCCTGTCATAGTTGGATACGGTAGAAGAGCGCCTTTTCCTATATAATTCTAGAAAATGCTAAATTTTAACAAGTAGAAGAATCACAAATTCTTCTTTTAAAAATAATTCGCATAATAAACATAATTCTATATTAAACGGGACGATAAGGAAAAGAATTTGAATTATTTCCGTTTAAAGAATTTTTCCTATTATACGGATAGAATACTTATTAGAATAAATGCAAATGACCAGCTCACCACTTCCATCCGATGTTCTTTTGTTGTGCAATAACCGAAACTGTCTCCCTAATTCAAATTCAGCTGTTTAACGGCAAACCTCTATTTTCGGATCCATTCCGTAATTTGCCAACTTGTTTCTATTTTTGAAACAAGTATACTTTCAATCAATACCGAATAGACACCGAATGCCAGACCTCAGAAGGCCTTCTTTTTTCCCCCCTTCCATCCCAGGATACTCATAATATAGGGGCCTTACCACTTAAGAGACCGGAAGCTTGGTGCTGCTAAAATCACCCCCCAAAAAAGCGTCGAAATTATGTTTGATAAAAGTATTTTTCTTTACATTTAAAATTCAAATAAGTTACTGGAGTTAAAAATAATTATCCAAAGAATATAGTTTAGGTATTTTAAATGCAGAATTCGAAGCATTTTTTTTTTTCTTTCTTTCTTTATAGAAATGAATAAAACTAACTAAAATATGTCGAAGTAGTTGAATTATTTAAATACCGGCGTATAATGCGCACCCTTTCCGAAAAACGCTGTATGAAAAATGGGGTGCGTGTTATACGCTGGCAAATAAAAATCGCTTAATTAAATAATAAGTTTTAGATTTATTTATAATTAAAAAAAACAGCGTAATATTAAAAAAAAACGAAACTGTCCACCGAAGAGAAATTTCGATTTTAATCACGTCGAGAAAAATATTATAGGAGTGTTTGCTTTTGTTTGTCGATCAGAAACGATTTTAATTTGGCGGCAGAATGATTAAAGCGGGAGTTTTGCTGACACCAATAAAGCGTCATCGGATCTAGCGAATCAGTTTTAATCATTATCTATTCAGCAGCTTGTTTCTCGGCTTCTTTTCTTCTTGGAAAAATCCATCAATCGTCATTATTCGAGAGAAGTGGATTTGCTTTCCGTCCTCCCGCTTTATAATTAATCCAATTTACTTTACAGCAGCTCTCACGGATTCTATTAATTCCTCTGGCAGCCGTAGAAAAAGACTCTTCCGGTGTCTGCCACAGCGCCAAGCAGCCTCGTCGGCTTTTTAGTTCTCTGTGTCAAGGTGTCGCCGACGTAGCCGCGCTGTCTAGACCGACCATCAGCGCCGTCTGTCGGAGTACCCAGGTGCACCAGACGTCCATGGATGGCGGCCACTGCTTTACAGCTCCACTCCGTTCTGTACTGTACACACGCGCTCGATGCTCCTACACATAAAAAAAAAGAAGAAGAAGAAGAAGAAGATGAAGGTTGTTATTGTAAATGATTGGATGCCTCGCAACCCGAAACCCTCTTCTCTGACTTTTTTGCAATGTACACGTTACCTACTAATATTGAAATTTTGAATTTTTCTACATCTTCTCTCAATTAAAACGTGCTTTTAAATTATAAAAATACTTTTGCTTCATTTCTACTTTGTAATTTTATATAAACGAGAACCATTTATCCTTAAAAGTAAATTGATCTATCATACGAAATGTTAATTAATTTCACTATAAAGCGGAAAAAAAGCAATGCCCAAATTCTGGATTTGAACCCGAAAACCATTGTTTAAACCGTAATTTTTTTTGGATGAACGTGTTGCTTTGGTCCAAGAATTTATATTTTAATTAATAAATTAAAGGAATTTACGTGATTTTCTCATTTTTTTTGAAGCGTCCAAATAAATCTTTAATTTAAGAATCGAAAACTTAATCTTCAACGAAAATTATTTAAGAGGAAGGAAAACACATCTTTCGGCTTCAATAACTTAAAAACAATCTTATTATGTTAAATTCTTAAGGCATATGGATAATTCAAAAGGTAAGATAGATTATTAAGACGAATTAAGTTTTCATAATTTTTCTGTCGACTCTTAATCAGACCAACATAATTCCGTCACTCGCTAATTATTCAGTTGAAATCATTAAAATTCCAAGCTCGTGCTGTTATCAATAGGCTTATTACGCTTGGAAATTCATCAGAAATTCAATTGCGATATTTAACAGAAAAATTAATTTAATACATGCTATGCTATTTATATTAATAATTCATGGATTTAAATTGAAATATTAATGAAAATTAGATANATATAAATGAATAGAAATTAATTGAAAATATAAATATTATTGTTAAATATTTGATAATTTACTTAAATATTGTGTTGTTTTATTATAGTTTTATTCTTTAACAGATTGATTAAACTGCACCATTTCAATAATTACTTAAACAACACATTTTTCTGAAGTTTTTAATATCGACGAATTAGGAATAAGATGAAACTGTGTAAAACTGTAGTTGAAATATATCGAATGAAACAATATCAGATGGCAGGATAAACGAGGAGTCAATAACACACAAGCAATTATTGTGCCTTCCTATGTTCCATGTGTTAGCGTAGAAAGTCACTTCGCAGTTTCCCACGTTTAATATTTTAAGAAAAAGAAAGATGCATTCAACTGTACAACGACGACTGCGAATTAAGAAAAGTAAAACAGCATATTTTTAAAACTTTAAATGATTTCAAATATATAAAGTAGTTGAAATCTGATTTTATTTGCATTATTCATTTATTCATTTTTCCAAAACAAACATTTTTTTTTATTCTGATAAATGATTCATATATTTTTTTCCCTCTTTTTTGTAATAAATGCAATTTAAACAATTCTTACTTACTTTTGGAAATTGGTTTCCTTTAAAATAGTCAAGATATTAGTGAAAAATACCATTATATTTTGAAAATAACAATAAAAATAGAATAATAAAAGCTATTTTATCTTAATGTTTCTAAAATAAATATTAAATTAATTCATAATTAAATAAAAGGGATTTTTCACAAGAAGTTTTATTCGCTATTTTTTAAAAAATGAAAATTTATAAAATATCTTCGAGGCTTTTCAGAAAAGTGATATTAAAATTTATCATCTCTGCTGCAATTTTCGATTTTATCGATTAGAGTTGTATCTTATTTAACGATATATTTTGAAGGCTATCGCCTATAAAATTTTAATACGGGTAAAAATGATCTATCGCATCATAAGCTTGGCACAGAAATTAAAAAAAAAAAAAAATTTTATTTATTTTTTCTTTCCATTAAAAAAAAAAAAATTCTCTTTTTGGCCGGCTTACTTTGCTTATAAATTTATATATATTTACACCTAGAATTGTTCTAAAATTAAAGAGGAATTTTACATTCATTCATCAGTGAATACGAGGATGAGAGAGGACGTAACATATTTTCTGAAGTACTTGTCAGATTCGTTTTCATATCATGGCCATTGATGTCAGTTTATTCGACAAAAATGGTAGATTCGGTGAGCCGACAAAAAATTCGATTTTACTTGTGAACTACGCTTGATAAATTTCAACTGTAATTTATTACCAGTTAGAGAAAATGTTGCATTTAAATTGAATTTTTTTTTCCTATTTTTTTTTTTATTTTTAAATATTATATGTTACGATTTTAATTTAACATCGACGGTAATATCTTCTTTTAAAAATGTTTTTAACGGTAAATTTATGTATCTCTCTTTAAAGCTTGCTGATGAAATTATTATTATTATTATGATAATAAAAACTATAAAGTAGAAAGAAAAAAAAATTACAGAGAAATATTAAACTGATGTACGGTAATTAAATTTTTAAAATGTCGATAGCAATTTGCGAATACTTTATTACAATTAATTTTGTAATTAATTGCTTTGACATTTGCCGACTATTGAAATGAATAATGAACACGCTTATTTTCCAAATATTATGATATATATATATACATATTAATTCTTTGTTGGCAGAATTTACATTTTCTAAATAATTGAGTCAAGGACGAAGAAAGAAAATATCAACTTGCGTGAAGTATAATATTCAAAGATAACTTTTAAATTGGATATTAGAGTCACATAAAACTCCATAGGTAGGCCTATAACTCAATGATAGACAAGAATAAATGTTGAGCGTGCAACATTTGAAAATTTACAGTCAGTCACACTATAAACCACTTACAATAAATTAACATATTCAAAATAGTCATATCTTTCAGAAAATACATGTTAAGAATATTTTAATAAATTGTTTGACAATTTCTATTAATATGATTTAAGTAGTTTTAAGTAAATTTTCTACATATTTAAACCCATAACTTATGCATTTTTCCCTTTACATTAAAATAAATGTTTTAAAATGTTATATTTTTCAGTTTTCGCAATATTAAAATTTTATTTAACTTGTTGAATAAATTAAATATTAAAATAGTTTTACAAGGTCTATTCAATTTAATTTTATTACTTTAAACTTTCTCTTAAATTTTACATGTATATGTGTATATAGGCTATATAGGCTTATATATATTTGTAACCTTTGAAATTAAAGTTTATTTATTTTGCATAATTAATGATTTTTCCTAATTGAAAATTAGAAAATAAATGAATTTTTTAAAATTATTATTCTTACCAATATTTATTGTTTAAATTGTTAGTAAAATGTAAACAATATAGAGAAAGTATTGTATATTATTATAAGGGAGAATTTAGAATTCTTATTCCAGACTTGGGATGATAATTTCGTTTTGTATTATTGATATTAATGGAGTTAAAGACGAACACGTATCCACAACGCTATAAAATATTTATTATCGTATTGAATACTGGAATAAATTTTTTATACAACATTTCATCGAGATAATTTCTTCGACGTAATATGATTATTTCTACTTTATTAGTTAAGTGTGCAATCAATATTATTTTTTCAAGAGAATGAAGTGTTTTGGGTAAATTGAAAGAATCTAATTCTGTATTACAAACTGATAGAAATCCTCTCACCTTTTGCTAACGTTAATTAATAAAATAATAAATATTAATTAATTAAAAAATCAATTTAAGATCTTTAATTATTAACAATCTAAACTGAAATATTTGTGAAGTTTTAAGATAGATTTATTCTTGCAAAAGAAGCAACTCGTGTGAATTAGACGATATTTTAATAAGGAATTTAAAATTTGAAACGATAATCTTTAAATTTATCAACTTTAATCTGTTATTAAATGATTTTTTTTAATAAATTAAACAGTATTTAAAGTATACTAAAAATACTTTTTTTAATGTAAACATTCTACAACGTATGAAAAACACGTGTAAAGTTTTGTTACTCCAGCAACTCTGCTTAATTACTTCAACTATAAAAAAAAAAAAATAAAAAATTAGTATGTAGTTCATTTGTTTCATTTTTTTAAAGAAGATTATAAAAAGTAATTTGATTCATTAAGCATTAATATAATTTTTAAAGCTCTGCAAAATAATTATAAAATAATTAACATAGACGTAAGCTTAATCTTAAACGTACTAATTGAGCAAAAAGCTTTATAATTTATTTTTCCGAAGCTTTTTATGTTTTTAGATTCATCATCTATAGATAACAGAATCTGCGAAAAGACGAATGATCTGATAAAATTAATTATGTTATCGAGTGAACCTGGTTGCAGTAGTAGCGATGCTAGCTGATAGTTATGCCTGCATGTGTCATTATAAAAATTACACCCTTTAGTCAATATTTTCTTGCTGTCAAAGAATACTAAGGTGTTACATTAGAGATCTTATTAACGCCTGGAAAGAAAGAAATAAAAAATTTCCTTACTTTCCCAGTAGACGAATAATTTAAATAACACAGTAAAATAATCTTTTATAGTTATACGAAATTACGTATACAATTAAAGCTTTTGCAAATTTTCAATTTAACGGAAATAAAATTATGATTAATTTCTGTTGAGAAATTATAGCACATATTAAATTAGGCACGCTTTAATAAATCTTTAATATCTAACCGATTAATATTTTAATACGTTAACGTTATTGTGTTATTAAGATAAAGTTGCTTGTGTCGCACCGGCATTTAAATCGCTCTAGCAGTCTATACAATGCCGGATTGAAATGCCATATAAATGAATAGAAATTAATTGAAAATATAAATATTATTGTTAAATATTTGATAATTTACTTAAATATTGTGTTGTTTTATTATAGTTTTATTCTTTAACAGATTGATTAAACTGCACCATTTCAATAATTACTTAAACAACACATTTTTCTGAAGTTTTTAATATCGACGAATTAGGAATAAGATGAAACTGTGTAAAACTGTAGTTGAAATATATCGAATGAAACAATATCAGATGGCAGGATAAACGAGGAGTCAATAACACACAAGCAATTATTGTGCCTTCCTATGTTCCATGTGTTAGCGTAGAAAGTCACTTCGCAGTTTCCCACGTTTAATATTTTAAGAAAAAGAAAGATGCATTCAACTGTACAACGACGACTGCGAATTAAGAAAAGTAAAACAGCATATTTTTAAAACTTTAAATGATTTCAAATATATAAAGTAGTTGAAATCTGATTTTATTTGCATTATTCATTTATTCATTTTTCCAAAACAAACATTTTTTTTTATTCTGATAAATGATTCATATATTTTTTTCCCTCTTTTTTGTAATAAATGCAATTTAAACAATTCTTACTTACTTTTGGAAATTGGTTTCCTTTAAAATAGTCAAGATATTAGTGAAAAATACCATTATATTTTGAAAATAACAATAAAAATAGAATAATAAAAGCTATTTTATCTTAATGTTTCTAAAATAAATATTAAATTAATTCATAATTAAATAAAAGGGATTTTTCACAAGAAGTTTTATTCGCTATTTTTTAAAAAATGATCATATAATTACTTCGTTCATCATACTGTTTATTGGTGGAATCCAGACAGATTCAATATGTTATATAGATTCTTTTTAAGTTGTCAAGATTTTTCTCTTTAAGCCCTATCATGGGAAGTATGTTAAAACGATTCGATAGGTAAAAACGTATCAACGGGCCGATATGACTCCATATGAAAACTGCCACAAAAGACAAACCAGCTGTAGGAGCAATCGACACAAAACTTGCTTCTGACAAAACACAGAACTAGTTGGTATGATAGATTGTACCAGATGGTGAAGGAGAAGCTGGTCTTTTTGGGAAGGGGAAGAAAACAGACAGAGAGGGAACGAATCACCAAGCAAGTCATCAGAAACAGCCGTTATAAGTCGACAAGTAGTTTCCAACAACCGTCGTCGGATGATAAAAAAATCACACTATATAGATATTCCTCCTCTCTTTAAAAAAGAGCGAAATACAAGTTGCATCACTATAGTCCTAATACCGAACATCAACACGTCAAGCCGAAATAGAATCAAATAACTGCTTTTGTAACACCATGATTCTTTTACTAGAACTACTATTTGTCGAGTATTCCCAAACGACAACGTTCGACTTTCAAACATAACATTCTGCAAAACTCTAAAGATATAAAGATTTAGAAGACATCCCGAAAAAAAAAATAATAATAAAAAAAAGAATCAGGCGTAATCTTAAAGAAAAAATTCTTTTAAAACTTTAAAATAGTGTAGTCTACGATTAGATTGATAAAATAAACCAAACTTATATATAAGTGTAGTGATTGAACTTTAAATTTAATCTAATACTTTGGCCTTACTGAAAATAATAGTCTAACCGGATAAAATTAAATAACTATAATTAAATTTTTTAACTGAGAATGCTGTATAATCAATATAGTATCATATAAATTAAACTAACAAGTAAGAATGAAATTAATAAAAAAAGTAATTCTATGGAAGAAACAGAATTAATTGTTTAAATAGTAATATGGAAATGTATATGAGAATAATGAAATTTTTAAAGAACTTAAAGGGAATGCAAAAAGAAAAAGAAAGAAAATAACTGAATAAAATTCTCATTGACAGTTAAAGTGTCGGAATAGGATTAAGATAACTGACATTTAGAATGATTGCATTATTACCGAGTAAATTATTTGAAGAATAAATTAAAAAAAAACTGTTGGGTCAATGTTGAAAGTTAGCAATTAAGAGAAAGAGAACGAACTTTTCTACTTCTTGTTGATTTATCAGAAAAGCTGTAGATTTGTCGAAGATAAGCGTGATTAGGCCATTTATGTGAAAGAAAAAACGAGAGAGGAGAGGAAACGGAACCCTAGGGACACCAACATTGACTCAGACATCAGGGTTAGTTCCATCAACTATGACCTAATGAAATGATTAGAAAGAAAATTAAATGCCAATAGCCTTGAGAAGTAGTTTATTAAGAAATTCACGATGCTTAGGAAATTTTATTATATAATTAAGACAATTCGATTCAACGTTTTCTCTTAATGAAATCATTTATTAGTTAATAGAGGCTTGGAGAAGTAAGCTTTATTATCAATGGCCGACTATATAAATGTCGATATTTATGATATTAAACTAGAAAAATTCAGTTTATAAAGAAATAAATAGATTATTGATATCATATAATCAAAAAGGAAAGAAGCAAAAATATGCGGAGGGGAATTTCCACTATTTTATTTAGGACTACTTTTTATTATTCACGAAGATCCGTAAGAAATTATATTTCGACAGTTCTTAATTTGCATATATTTATTTTGAATTTTTTATATTTAGATTTAGAAAAATCCTATTCCGTCGAGCATTTTTTTTTCTTCTATTGTGAAGCAATATAGGACGTTCAATAATTTATTCTTCTTTTTTCGCCTTCATCAAATTTTTATTTATTTTAAATATAATATAAAATAATTTAATTTTAAAATATATTTTTAAAATCAATTTTGAGCAAGGAATTAACGCTTTAAGTTCGAATGTAAATGAGTGGAAAACTTTGAATAAATTTCAACAAATAATTGAGACATAATTATTATTAAAAAAGTAGAATTATCATCAAAAGTTTCGGGGAGAAAAAACTGAAAAAAAAGAGTTGATTATTTTATATATTTGATTAAACAAATTTCAATTACTCCATTAAAATTGGCAGAAAGAAAAGAATGAAAATTGATACGAAGATTTCGACCGATATTTATTTTATAATAGATTTAATGGAAATGTTATGAAGTGAGATGAGAAGGAAAAAAATCTCGGCAGATAAATTTCTTTAAATTAGGCTAATGAGAATATTTGAATAATTTGTATAATTTTCCAATAAGAGTTATTTTTGTTTAAAAGGCAACTGTTTAACAAGATTATAAATTATTGATTGTCAGTTGCTGCGAGTTTCCTAAAAATTCAATAAAGTATTTCAATGCCTCATTGTTACAAGAGGCATCAATAAAAGTCTGTCTGATTCAATCATTCTGCTGATTTTGCCTGCAAGGCATTCGTTCTCTTATGCTAATCTCTCGCGAAATCTCTCTATCCTTGACAATTTTCCATTGCTTTATTTTGATAAAAACGAATCTGTATTTAACTCATAAATCACTTGGCAGCTTTCA
The DNA here is from genome assembly GCF_000671375.1 of Centruroides sculpturatus. NCBI lineage: Eukaryota > Metazoa > Arthropoda > Arachnida > Scorpiones > Buthidae > Centruroides > Centruroides sculpturatus. The sequence goes on along the minus strand of NW_019384576.1, from coordinate 905,756 downwards.
TTTTCCATCTTTCAGTTTCATATTTTCCAAAATAATTTTATTCGGCGTAATAGGAAAAAATACGTCAATCTTTATTATATTAGAATATTTCATATTTATAAATAGTAAATCCGAGCCTTCAATAACAGGCCTAGCTGAATTTCAAAATATTTAAATAAGCGGCAAATGACAAATATCAATTGCAAAATATCTATCAACTTTTAAAATTAGGATTGCTGTTCTCAAAATTGAATTCCCGAACGCATTAATCATATGTTACAAACATGACGCCATTGATTTATCTGTAGAACAATAAACGATTTGTTATGTGATCATCAAAGGTTCCAAATAAGAAATATAATGTATTGATTAAGCCAACAATACTATTGTATTTGCCATTTAACTCCTATATACACAAAGTTGAATTCAATCATGATTCCCATCGGTACGTAATTTGTTATAAAACATAATAAAAAAATATTTTCCTTCTAGAAATTTCACTTTTCAAGTAAAACCTCTTTATGGAATGAGTCTATAGAAGTTGTACAAATAATTTTTTTTTTTCGTTACATGCCACTTTATTACGTAGACGAAGTTGCTTATAGTTGAACTAATATACATATAATTTCATTTATCCTATTCTCTATGGTCTTGTGTATCTTGACCCGGATTGGACTTTAGCCAAGAGCTACTGGAATTTTTTACATAGAAATTAAATGACCAAAAGAAGAGTTCTATACTTTTAAACTATTGTGTTTTCAAGTTTTCTTTCTGATTTTTACATTATTTGTAATGAAGAAATTTAGTGAAAACAAACTTAATATTAAATATATCCATTTAATAAACTTGCTTTCTTAGTCAATTTTAGAGTCAATAAATTTACCAGAATAATCAAGTTTTACTTATAGAATAGTTATTGTACGTGAATACCAGAAAATTTTCTTTGTTAATTTTAAAAAAACTTTTAAATAATTTCCTCTTTTATTTATTTATTTATTTATATTTCAGAATCTATATTTAAAACCTCTTTAATGTAGTAATGTATTTATAGATTTTGTATTAAAGGAAGAAAGGAGAAGTTTTTATTTTAAAAAATGTAAAATACACATATAAAATTCTTTACGCATATTAAATTTATCTTAATAATATATTTATTAAAATGTTTACAAAGATTTATGCTAACTTATTATCCTTTTTTCTGTCGAATTATTCAATTTATATGGCGAATGATATTTAAAAATTTACTTTAAATAAAGTAAAGCAAATTTAAGATAAATTTAATTTAAAATTGCAAAGGAGTAAAATTTACTTTATATTATATAAATAAATATATA
>NW_019384576.1:891643-904377 GCF_000671375.1 Centruroides sculpturatus | reverse complement strand
TATACATTTAATTTATATTATATTTATTTTATTTATTTAAATATTATTTGTCCTTCAACCATCTTTATAAATTAAATAAATAAATACATCTATTTATTGAATTTATAAAGATAGTAGTGATATTTCTCCTAAAACAAATCTCCATAATTCTATAAAGTTTAGATAAAATATGGAATAAATTATATAATTTTTTAAGATTAATTTTACTATAAGAATATTATTATTTTTAAATTAATTTTTAGAAATATTTTTAATATTTTAAAAGAATTTAAATAATATGATTAAAAATATTAAATTTTTAATATTATTGTTAACAAAACTACTTACAAATGAAAGTTTTTAAATAAGATATAACAACTCATAAAATAAATTTTCCTTTTCTAAAGAAAATATTTCTTGTTATATATTGTGTAAGTCAAGCACTTTCAAGTGTGTCTAGAATATCATAACTAATATTACAAGAAATACTCCTGTCTAAGCTTTAGAGGACTCCACATCAGTGTTCAAAACCTAAATTATTAATAAATTTAGAAAAAAGATAAAGTTAAAATCTATATAAATTAATAACATTTTTATTCCAATTATCTCTCAATATAAACTTCTATATTTTTGAGCTGTCACGAGCAATCCATCCATCCTAATATTGGCTCCAGGAATTTGGCAACATAATTTTATTTTCTTGTTTTCTCTATGAAAGCCTAATTAAGCTGATATACACGACGAAGAATATTCAAACTAAACTTGACCAATGAAAAGATGAGAATAAACTATAGGCTATATAGTATAGAAATCGCATGGTATTGTTGATTTTTTCCGGCTTGTGAGGGGTTTCTGTCTTGAACAGGTTTTTTAAACACAGAAAATGGCTCCGTTCTGAAGAACTTTTCCGTTTTAGACAGGTTTTCCTGTATTGATAAAGAAAAGTTTGTTCATCATTGTTCTAGATTGTATCAGTATTGGATTAATAATTGAAATAAATAACTGTTGTATTGAATGAATTGTTACAATAATTAGTGCAACAATACATTCGATTAAAATGCAAGATTATATTCTATTGTTACAACAAAAATTGCCATATAACAATTTATGAATATTTATAATGAAATAAATTAAATTAAATCGTATATCGCGTTGTTTCTTAAACAAATTTCCCTCGCGCGTCAATTAGAGCGCATTCATAGTAATTTCACCACCCCTCTCAATTACTATATAAATAATTCTTAACAATGTAATTTAGAATTTTATAATCGCAATTAAATAAATTACAATATTAAAAAATGTTAAAGTAAAACAATTAAATAAATAAATAATTTAGTTTTATGGTTAAACATTTTTTTTTATATTCATAAAAATAACAATTCTTAACATTTAACTTATGTGAGATATGTAACAATATAATTTCTGTAGAAAATTGTGAAAGGACAATGTTGACATTCAAATATAGCTTCTATAATAGGAAGAATAAAAGAAATACGAACTTAATTTTAGTAAAACAATAGAAGAAAACAGTGGCAATGAAGTATTAAAGTTTTGCCATTGTATAAAATGTTCATATAAAGTAATAAAAACACGTGTACCGCACCTAAGAGGTGAAAGAGAAATGTGTAATCCACTAATAGAGAATATATAGATTATGGGCAGGTAGACTCGTGCCAAGTGTTACTCGGATTCAAATAAAGGCGCGACTTCCTTCCCGGGATGCAGTTGGAGGGGTCTTTTTGCGCATGTTTAGTTGTTCGTTCGCTTTGACGCCATCATGTCCAACAAGGTAGTTTGAACCCGATTTGAAGTAAAGGATTTTTTTTCATATTAACGTGTCGTGTATTTGCAGTATACTATGCTATTTAAACGTGTGATATAAGTGCTAAATTAAGTCTCTTTACAGGACCAAGTCAATGATAACCAACCCAGGACACTGTAAGTATCGGCCGTAAATACCACGGCTCGCGCTCTTCCGAAACCATGTGGTTTCTCTTTCGGTTTTCACTTAGACATTTAAAATGACGGTGATGATCCATCTTCTCAGGTACGTTGGAAATTTGGATCCATCGGTGACGGAAGAACTTATCTTAGCACTTTTTGGACAGATAGGACCTGTCAAAGGTTGCAAAATCATCCACGAGGTAAGAGAATGCCTTCGTTTACTCTTTCGTTACGTCATTGCTTACGACACGATATTTGTAATAGACTAGTTAAAGATTCGCGGGAAGATTCTATAAATCGACTCGCCTCGGAATTCATAAATAAACTTCTCCCATTCCGTTATTCTTGCCGTCTCTAGCGACTGAACTTACTCGCTCTTCTAAATTAATCATTTTTTTCTTTTTTTTTATTGTTATATTCAATCATTTTATCGACTTCATATATTTTCGATCAAAATTTTTACTTTGTATATTCGTTTTCAGTAAGCGTATTAGAATTTAAATTGCTTTTATCCTGTTTTTAAATTAAAATAACATTATATATTTTTTAATGCTGTTTCGGAGACTGCAGTATTTTAATTTTATTAAAAAAAAAAATTTAAATGCCGTTTTCAACTCAAAAAATATAAATTTATCTCACTTTAAACCTTAACATAATAATTAGATTTTAATTATATTTAAATATATTTAGTACTTTAAGAAATTTCTAATCAAATATGCTTCTATTTTAAATGCAATCATATATACCATTATTAAATCTCTTTCCATAAAATAGCATTTATAATTTTATTAATATTAAGCAGATTCATTATATAATTTTGAAATTATAAATATAAAAAATTCTTTGTTTTGTTGTATATTTTTCAAGTATTTACTTTATACTAAAATTTTAAATTATTAATTATTTATGAGATCATAAACTGGTCTAAATTTAGGATGCAGTAAAAGCATAAAATTTTATATACCTGAGATATTGAATTATGCATTATATAACCCCATTCTGTATAGGCTAAATGTATATTTTTCCAGAAAGTTAAATTATAAATACTCACACTACATACTAAATTTTGTTGAATATTTAAAAAATTTTGGATTTGTTTCAATTTTTAAAATATTTCTTTATAAAAAAATTTAAAAGTTATTAACACATATTAAAATTTATATTTAATTAATAATTTAACATTACAAATTACAAATATTGGTTTTGATGTTTATATCTTTATATATTATGCAGTTTGAATATGCAATATAATTAATATTTTAGTCTTTTAGCATATCATTTATTTTCTTTTAACAAATATTGTTGGCCCTAAGCACTAAAATATAATTTAGTTAAACATTTAATATTGTTTTTACTATCTAATAAAAAAAATTAATGAATCATATAAAAAAATACTTGTAACTAAATAAAGAGAATTAATGCTAATTACTATTGATTTCAAGATGATATATCTGTGATATGACTATTTAATGATGTCAGTAGAAATAATGGTTTAAATTTCTAGCTAATTAGAATTAAAATTATATCTATTTATATTTATATTACAAAGTTAACATTTTTCCAATATTCATACATACAAAATAGAATTTTTGGAAGTTTTAAACTGCCTCATAAACAATGTTTATTTCTGTGCATAGCATAAAAATATGTTATTGATGTAGTAGTTGAAACATGAAATTTTCATTTGATGATTCATTCCACTTACAGTACATAGTTCAGCATGAATTAAAATATCACATTTATTTTTGCACTTGATGTATATCTTCATTTTCTTAATGTAATGATGTTAAATTAACTAAAGAATATTTGTATGAAGTATTTTAGTAGGACTCTGTCAACGTAATAATTATTCCACATAATTTGTACTTTGAAAATGCTTTTCACAAAATGAATTAGCATTGTGAGAAACTTTTGTGGAGTTTTTTCTAGACAAAATTCTGAGCTATTATTAAATGACTCTGCCTGTTTTTAATTAAATCAAATTGTTTTTGTGGCAAAAACTAATGTATATTCCTATGCTTTTGTTGATTAAACTGAATCATATAACTTTATTTAAAATTTATTATCATTGTATATTATTGTTTATTATGCTATCAAAGACTTTTTATCATCTTAAATTTATATCAAGTGAAATTCAATAACTAAGAATTATTTTCTTACTATTAATAAGATTATTCTCACTAATGAAAATACTTTTTCATTCATCATAGTAAATTCAGAAAAGTTTCCTTTATTATTCATTCTTTTTCTTAAAAAGAAATTTTAACCAAAAAACACATGTTTAGAAACAAATATTTATATTATAAATAAAAAGTTATTTTGGGTGTATAAATATGAAATTAAAATAGTTAATTCTTACATTCTCATATTGATGATTTAATTAGTTTCTGAGAAATTATATATCATGACTAAGTGTTTGTAAATTGAGTAATTGTAAAGCGAACTCATACAGTTTATATGCACTAGAAGTGGAATTTCATTTTGGTTCCATGTTTAGAAATCAACTTACTGTGTTTCTGGAAGTAAATTTTGTATTTTAGAAATATTTATATTGGATTTGTTTATGGAAACAAAGAAACTAAGTGAAATATTAATTAATTTAAAGCATCTAATATTATGAATAAAGTAGTAGAACTCATCTTAAAATTTTCTAAATATATTATAAATGACATTTAAAATTAGAAGAATAGTTTGGATTTGTTATATTTGAAATAATTATATTATTTGTAAATTTGGTGAATCTTTAATGTATCAAAGTTAAGTTTTTTAAGCTTCATAGTGTTCATTTGACTGGTTTTTGGATTATGAAAGGTATTTCATTTAAAGTCTTAGTTTAATAAAAGTCAAGAAATTCTAAAAATTTAATAACTGTCTTACGATGTTATGAAATTAAAAAGTAGCTGATAGTTTTTTTTTTAATTAAATTATTTATAGAAAAATTAATTATAGTTAAAGATTATGTCAATATGTATAGCTGTAAATGAAAGTTGCAAGGATAAATTAAGTTTTCATAAAAAAAAAATTGTAAAATGAAATAGATTGTAAATTAGTTTGTTTTTACAACTTATTTTACAAAATTTCATTGTATTTATTTTAAATCAATATTTTTCAAGATTGATATTTAAGAATAATCATTGAATTATCCAGATCAATTTATGTTTATATGTGATAAGATATATAAAAAATTAGACAAAATGATTTCATGATAAAATATAAATGAAAAAAAAAAAATCATTAAAAAATTATATTTAATTGCAATTAAACATATTGAAAAATAATATAAAAAATAGATGGAAATACTTAAATTTCGTAATTAAGTAATATTAGAAAAAGATAATTTCTTAATTGTGTATTGATAATAGTGATTCTGTTGGCAATGCTGAGAACTTCCGTATTATAAATTTGTTTTATAAATTTATTTATTTACTATTAGTTAAAACATATTTTATTTCATACATTTCTATAGTGTACTTTAAATATTCCTTGTATTGTAGCATTTTAATTTTTGTATATTGATAGGCTACTAACCTAATTACATTATATAAAAGACAAACGTGTAAATGTAAGCGAAATACATATATTTATTCTATATCAATCCTATTACATTATAATTTAGATGCTCTTGTTAATAAACAATGTAATAAAAATTTTTATTTGGTATTTCTTACAAACGAATAATTTATTTATGCTAATAATACACTAAATATAGAAAACTACACTAAATATTAAATATTTATATCACTAATATTTTTGCGTTTAGTTTTTTTCTGTAATTTATATCATGATTAAAGAATTTTATTATTGATTAGATTTATGTTTATACAAATTTAATGGAGTAGATAAAAGTTATTATACAAAAAGGAATTTGGAAGAATAATTTTAAGAAATATTTTAAAAAATAATCAATAAAAAAATTTATTCATGGAATCTTTGATAAATATATTGTAATGTCTTTTAGCTACATATATTAAATTCTTTTCTGAAATTTTTCTTGATGAAAGAAATGAAGCAAATAAGAGAAAATAACACAGTAATCCAAAAGAATTCAGATAATTGACCAGGAAAAATAATTAGGTTTATCAATTAAAATAATGTTTACTTATGATAGTATTGGAACTGTTCTTATTTTGATAATGCCTATATTTAAAAATAATAATGTTATTTGGATAATAATAATATACTTTCATCTAATTAAATAAATTATTATTCAGATTGAAATTAGTTTGTCAAGCAATATTTATATTCTTTTATAGCAATTTGATATCAAAGAAACAGATTATATAGAAGCATCATATTCATTCATTTTGCATATTTGTGCTTTGATATTTGCAGCTATTTTTCATATTTGCAGAATGATTAATTGAAATTGCTTTATAATTTTGGTAATAAAACAACAGATAAAGAGACAAACAAGTTTTAGTCTTAAACATGTTTTGCTGTAATTCATATTGTGCTAATGTGTTTCAATTATTTTAGCATTTACACTTATGAGATAATAAACATTGTGTGGTGTTCGTATGGGGTGAGACAGTAAAATCCGCAGATGAAACATACAGAAAGGAACTTGTGACAACTTCTAGAATATACTCTTCCTTTTATTTCTCTACGAACAAGTTTGGTTTTATAAGGAATCCCAACTGATTTGTAAGAAATTTTTACAATATGAGGTGTATGAAACAAAAAACCTTTTGTTTCACAACAAAACACGATAGTAAAAATCTCCAGGTGCATAACAATTAATCTTCTATAACCGCATAACTAAAACCTAACTTAATCCCATGGGTGTTGTGAGGGGAGCCTGGGTGGGCACAGCCCCCAGTCAACCTGGTGCCCACCCCAGAAAATCACAGCTGAAAAAGTGTTGATTTGCAAAAAGAAATAAAAGATTGAAGCTTGAAAATCCTGTATCCTAAAAAAAAAAAAAAAAAAGTTCAGCGGCTCCCTATGCCCAATGTTATGATTAAAGAAAGTTTCATACTTTATGTGTGTTAAATTATTGTCGATTCTTATGGAATTTTCATTTTAAAGAACAATAATTTGAAATAATTCAATTTTGTGAATTTTGTGTCAGGTTGGCCTCTACTAGGCCCCCCATAACAAAACTCTGGCTAAGCCCATGCTTAATCCTAACTTAAGGCTAACTTAATACTAAGGAAATGACAAGTGAGATAGGACAGCAGGAAGGTAGAAGAAATGAAGGGGTAACTTCACCCAGGCCTTTCCTTTTTTTCAGTTGATATGCACTTTGCATAGGATTTTTCTTCAATGATGATGGCTCTTGCTTTCACTATTCTTAATTCTCTTTTCCTTCTGGAAGTTCTCAAATACACCAGTCGTCCTATCTTTAATCATGGAGATTCCACTTCTTAGGACTATTTTCGACTTATTCAGAATCATCTGCAAGCTTATTATTCGAACGTGGTGTGGCTGTATGCCTTATTTTGTATATATTTTTATTTGTATTCCCTTCGTTTCTTTTCTTTTTCTTTCTTCCTTTGTCTATCGCCTTCTAGAAACTTCTTCCCTAATCCTTTCCTGGTAGGGTGGTGGTGACCTACTTTCAAAAACAAAGAAGAGGCGGTAGCCTGAGGGCTAAAAGGTGAACCCGAACTCACTTTCTGGCTTAGACGTTGGAGAATTAAGACGTGTGAANCCTTTGTCTATCGCCTTCTAGAAACTTCTTCCCTAATCCTTTCCTGGTAGGGTGGTGGTGACCTACTTTCAAAAACAAAGAAGAGGCGGTAGCCTGAGGGCTAAAAGGTGAACCCGAACTCACTTTCTGGCTTAGACGTTGGAGAATTAAGACGTGTGAAAAGGACCTCCCGGTTGTTCTGGCAGCAACGGAAGGACAATGGAGACGATAAGTTTAAGCTAGCGATCGAGAGGAGTTAGAAAACATACATCGATATAAGAATCTCCAAAAACATGTTTAGAGAGCCTGGGTCTTTTTATCCTTTTTGTCTACAAGATTACATCGTTCAGCCATCACCACCATCAGTCCAAGATCGTCGACACTGGGTACCCATTCTTTCCTATTATATCTATCCTATTGCCTATCTTTTCTTCCTCCTTTTTAGTGTAAGTAGTTTTAAGTATTAGTCATAATTTCCCTTTTTATTTTGTACCGCGGTAAATACTTTTGTCGCGAGATTAAACTTAACTGCTGAAATTGTATAAAATATCAAATAAGGAGTGTCGGAATCTCTAAAAGAATCCTGTAAAAAAGGAAAATAAACACGGGTGAACAAGGAATATTTGTGTGTATTGTTTGCTTATCTTCCAGTTGGAAGTACAATCACCACGTGCATATCTTACAGTGGTTCCTCCTCAGTCCTTTACTTGACTATCACAAAAATTCTTTTTGTCCTAGCTACAAAGTCACGCTTGGAGCTCTGTTCAACACGTCTGACTCCCTCCATGTCTCATCAAAAAAGTGACTTGTCTCTCAGCCGTTTCTCCCCAGGCCACCTCACCTGCTATTGTCTTTACCGAGTCTCCGAACGGCTAATCCTACCCAAAGGCAATAACGGTCGTCTTGGAAGGTTTTAGAAAGGATAGACAAAGGGAATAAAGGAAATTGTGAGAATAAAATAGAATTATAACTATATACAATTACAAATACATATATACAATATGGCCGATGGCCACAATTGTATTTTATATTGGTGTGCATTGTGAATGTGAGCATTGCATTTTACAAGCAGATTTTAATTAATTTTTTTTTATCAGTACAAATTAACACTCATATAAACAAATGCATTCTACTGGCAAAATATTAAAAAGAACAAATGAAGTAATGTCTGTCCAAAACAAAATTAAAGTGTTAGATAGTTTTCACAGAGAAAAATCAGCATCTATAATTGCTCAGTTTTTGTCCTAAATGAATTAACCATACATTAAGAAATATAGTAGCATTTTCTTCCTCCCAAAGAGTGGAAATTGTAGAGCTTGTCAAAGTTCTAATCATTAAAAGATCTTAAGCATCTGAACTAAAGATCAGTCACAGAAAATTGCCCCTTTGAATGTCTATTATCCATGAAAAAGCAAAGCGTCTATTTGATCATTTTCCATTTCAACCTGATCCGGAATGACTTTTGGTATACACTAGAATGATCCTCTATGTTTAAATTCATATGATGCTTCTGAAGAATGGTTTCAAACATTAGAAAAGAAATGCTCTGCATAATATAAAGATTGTAGGCAAGAAGTTTACAATTTGAGAAAATAATTGAAGAATATAGATCTTTTTAAAAAATTGGCTGATGGATTTACACTTTAGTAAAAATACATAGAGAAACTAAAATGTCTTCATTCTTGCCATGTACAATCACCGGGAACGACAATCTTCCACTGCAGAGACAACCTTTCTTTAGAAGCTACGCCTCTGCAAAAACATGCAAAACAGTCTAAAAGTTATATTAATTAAATTATCAACAACTGTGAGGCAGATAATAGTGAGGGCTTATCAGACCAATGATGGGCACAAACATTGAGGGATCAAAGTGAAAACAATTTAATAAACAGAAAAAATGACTACATAAGTATGGGAACGAAAACCCAAAATGCATTTTGGACTATTTTAAGTTTACCTTTACCTTATATAATTTTTATTATACCATTACCTTTAGTTATACCGTTAAACTGATGAGGGACTATTTTCTAACAGGAAAATAGTCCCTCATCAGTTGATATTAACTAAAGGTAATGCTAAATTAAAAATTAACAAGGTAAAGGTAAACTTAAAACTGAATACTCTGCAGTTGTTAAACACTGCAATCTATATGGATGTGAAATAGATAAAAATACGATAAAGGCACTAAAATTTGAAAATAACACCTATAAATGTAAATATTTTGAAGACATAGAGATTTTAACTTGTATAATTATTGATTTAGTTCATAACTGTAAACCAATAATTGTTTAACTGTTTTGTATCAGCATCCTGTACGTCACAGCACCATGCAACGTTATGAAGATTTATTACACCTGTCTACACTGATAATGCTTACTGCTCATACAGTTATAACAGCATTTTCATCCTTATTTTGTATATCTTCAGGCATTGTTTTAAGTTTACCTTTATTTTGTATAATTTTTAATATATCATTACCTTTAGTTAAATACCAAACTGATGAGGGACTATTTTCTATCAGGAAAATAGTCTGAAATGCATTTTGGGTTTTCGTTTCCATACTTATGTAGTAATTTTTGTGTTTATTAAATTGTTTTCACTTTGATCCCTGAGCGTTTGTGCCCATCATTGGTCTGATAAGTCCTCACTATTATCTGCCTCACAGTTGTTGATAATTTAATTAATTACAGAAATTGCTTTTAGCCCTAAGTATAATTAAATTAATTAAAATATCTATAACCATAAGGCAGATAATAGGAAGGGTTTATCACACCAATGATAATGGGCACAAACGCTCAAGAATCAAAGTAAAAAATTTAATAAAACAAAAAGGGGTGTACAATAAGATAATTAAATAAGTATAAAAACCATTAAAAAATGCATTTCGGACTATTTTCCAATGGAAAAATAGTCCCTCATCAGTTGGTAATAGCGAGAGGTCTTAGTATACTTAAAATTATACAAGGTGAAAAAATATCTAATTTAAAATTAAATTTAAAACTATGCCTAAAACTATACAATATAAAGATGAAACCATTGTCATGACTGTATGAACAGTAAGCACTATCAATGTATATTGATGTACATTGATAGTGCTTACTGCTCATACAGTCATGGCGATGGTTTCATCTTTATATTGTATAGTTTTAGGCATAGTTTTAAGTTTAATTTAAGTTAAATATAGATTTGCACATATTTATTTGAAACTCTATAACTAAAACTATATTGTTTTTTCTGTTTGAATCCTGTTTATTTAATATATAATATTCTATCATTTATATTACTTATTTTTAACATGGTATTTTTATTTTAAAATAAAATGAAATTTGTTTAATGAATAATAATTACATATAGAATTTCATATTTTTATGTAATTTAAAATAAAAAGTTAATATTTACTGATATTGTTTTTTTTAAATAATGTGAAGTTATGCCAGAATTTACTGATAAACTAATAATTAAAAATGGGCGACATCCCATCTTAGAAAAAAGCAGCATATATCCAGTTATACCAAATGATACAGTAAGTTAGAATATATTTGTATGTTTTCTATATAATATATTTTAAATTTTATGTAGAATAATCTCCAATAAGTTAAAAGAAACTTTATTTTTTAAAACATTATTACATTACATTACATACTAATTAAAAGATGATTAACCATAGAAAATTGAGTTTAAATCTGCTTAGCTTCTGTTAATTATTGTACATTTATATCTGGTAACAGTTGAAAGGTTGTTAGTCGTCAGAGTTTCATCTGGTTGTAAAGTTGTAAATAAGTTCTGTTAGTTATTAAAGTTAAGTATTAAAAGAATAAAACAAAAGAAAATGTAATGCTCTATTTTTTTGTCTTAACATGGTAGCATAGCGTGATTGAGAAAACAAGAAGTGAAAAGAGTTAAATAATTTAAGAAAATAAAGAAAGAGCAAACTTGGTAATGGCGGCGAAGAACAGTGATATTAATATACCAATATTTGATGGAGCAGACTGTAGTAACTGGAAATTACGTATGTTTAAGTTCCTACTGTTCAAAAAGTGTAAAAATGTAGTAATGAGGGCTAAAATTAAGACCGATAATGACGAATTGGATGAACGAGATATCCAGGTGACTAATTATATCTATAGCATAATAACTAACAAACAGATAGAATACATAAGCAAACTTGATACAGCTTACGAAATTATCCAAAAGTTTGATGAGATATATCTGAAAAAGTCAACAGCTCTGCAAATTGTGTGCCGCCATAACCTTAAAGTATCAAATTGAAAAATTATTCAGATGTATGCTTATTCTTCGACGTGTTTGAAAAGGCTGTGAACGAATTAAAGCAGGCAGATGCAATGATTTCAGAACAAGAAAAATTAAACTACATGTTAAAATCGCTACCACAGAAGAATAGTCATATTGGTGATTTAATAGATGTTTTACCAGAAAAGGAAAGAACTGTTGACTATTTGAAAAGCAAAATAAAGTTAAAAAGTGCAGAGGAAAATTCTAATGAAGAGTCAAATGATAGATCAAATGTATTTCGAGTAGTGATGTAACGAATATTTGGTTATTATTCGCTATTCGGCCGATTACCAAATACCTAAAAACAGCAGTAAGAAATAACAAAAACACAATAAATTAATCATTTTGATATTTAGATTTAATGTTAGATTTAATGTTGGGTTAGTGTTGTTTGTTTGTATTTATTTATAACTTATAACATGCCCAAAATAAAAAATAATAATAATATTAATCACATGTATTCACAACTTATAATTACAAAGATCAGCACACGTACACACCTATTCGTTCGAGAATCGTCGCACACATGTGATGGTCTGACCCTGCCTATCCTTTTTAAATGCTCGTCTTTGCTCTTTCCTTTCTCTTTCCTCCATCTCTCTAGTCCACGTATGCCTATGCATACATCATAATACGCGCTCACGATACTTTCAATTCATCACTTTTCCGTCGTAGTTTTTCCATTTTATAATTACGTGACTCATAGCCTGGTGATAACGGAGAAAAGAGACAGATAGGACGTCAGTATATGTCACAATTATGATTTCACAGATTCGAGACAGCTTGGTAGCCCAAATGGGCCCAGGTCTTCACCCGTGCACACTAAGTGACTTTCATTACAAGCATTTAGCTTTCCGAAGTCTATGACAACAATTGTTTGGCATTG
>NW_019384576.1:875191-888517 GCF_000671375.1 Centruroides sculpturatus | reverse complement strand
ATATAAGTATATCAAAATGATCAAAATCAATGACTTTTATGACCTCTAGTGGTCAGCTATCTGGTGGCCATCATTATTTTATGTATTTATTATGTGGTGATTCTTGTAGCGATGTGTGATGGGTTCCGCGAACAGACCGACACAAAATAAAAGAAACGAATTAAATAAAATAAAATCCGGTTCCCTTTTATTATCGCCAGAAAGAATCGAAGCAGGTTCTTTATGGATCCCAACTTCTCGAGTACAAACACTCGTACAGGCTTGCCGTCTATTACAACAAAGATATCACGTGCTATACGTGACCCGACAATCAAGCGCGTGTAGATCTAAAACTAGAACTTAACCTACTTATAACTATCGAAAGAAAGATTAGATAGGAGAGAAGATAGAACAAGACAGAAATACCCGGGTTTCCTTTCCTAACGTACGTATAATACTGGGGTGAGATACCACTCTTTGTTTTCGTCGTGACTCCTTTGGTCGTCAGCGTCCTTTCTTTTCCTTGCACCACGTGTCCCTTCTTGACTCTCCGTAACACACTCACTTCACGCACTCTCACGCTGCTCGAGGACGATCCTTTATACCACCTTGCCTTCTCTCGTCCTGGTACAAGAATGAGTTCCCTTTCCTTCCTGCAAGACCCCCTGGGTCTTCCTCCTATTGTTCACCGGGCTTTTCTTCGAAATGGTAATCCCACCCCAAGGGTAAGCGGATTAGAAGGGAAAATTTAGAAAATAATCAAGGTAAAGAACAAAAGAGTTTCTAAGACTAACTTATTTTACATAGAAAACTATAAATTATATGGCCGATGGCCTCAGCATAACAATTAATTTTTTATAACCACGTAACTAAAACCTAACTTAATCCCATGGCTGTAGTGAGGGGAGCCTGGGTGGGAATGGCCCCCCAGTCAACTAGGTGCCCACCCCAGAAAATCACAGCTGAAAAAGTGTTGATTTGCAAAAGGAAATAAAAGATTGAAGCTTGAAAATTCTGAATCCTAAAAAAAAAAAGTCAACAGCTCCCATGTCCAATGTTATGATTATAGGAAGTTTCATATTTTATGTGTGTTAAATTATTGTCGATTCTTATGGAATTTTCATTTTAAAGAACAATAATTTGAAATAATTCAATTTTGTGAACTTTGTGTCAGGTTGGCCTTTTCTAGGTCCCCCATAACAAAACTGGCTAAGCCCATGCTTAATCCTAACTTAAGGCTAACTTAATACTAAGGAAATGACAAGTGAGATAGGACAGCAGGAAGGTAGAAGAAATGAAGGGGTAACTTCACCCAGGCCTTTCCTTTCTTTCAGTTGATATGCACTTTCCATAGGATTTTTCTTCAATGATGATGGCTCTTGCTTTCACTATTCTTAATTCTCTTTTCCTTCTGGAAGTTCTCAAATACGCCAGTCGTCCTATCTTTAATCATGGAGATTCCACTTCTTAGGACAATTTTCGACCTATTCAGAGTCATCTGCAAGCTTATTATTTGAACATGGTTCCTTCTCAGTCCTTTACTTGACTATCACAAAAATTCTTTTTGTCCTAGCTACAAAGTCACGCTTGGAGCTCTGTTCAACATGTCTGACTCCCTCCATGTCTCGTCAAAAAAGTGACTTGTCTCCCAGCCGTTTCTCCATAGGCCACTTCACCTGCTATTGTCTTTACCGAGTCTCTGAACGGCTAATCCTACCCAAAGGCAATAACGGTCGTCTTGGAAGGTTTTAGAAAGGATAGACAAAGGAAATAAAGGAAATTGTGAGAATAAAATAGAATTATAACTATATACAATTACAAATACATATATACAATATGGCCAATGGCCACAATTGTATTTTATATTGGTGTGCATTGTGAATGTGAGCATTGCATTTTACAAGCAGATTTTAATTAATTTTTTTTTATCAGTACAAATTAACACTCATATAAACAAATGCATTCTACTGGCAAAATATTAAAAAGAACAAATGAAGTAATGTCTGTCCAAAACAAAATTAAAGTGTTAGATAGTTTTCACAGAGAAAAATCAGCATCTATAATTGCTCAGTTTTTGTCCTAAATGAATTAACCATACATTAAGAAATATAGTAGCATTTTCTTCCTCCCAAAGAGTGGAAATTGTAGAGCTTGTCAAAGTTCTAATCATTAAAAGATCTTAAGCATCTGAACTAAAGATCAGTCACAGAAAATTGCCCCTTTGAATGTCTATTATCCATGAAAAAGCAAAGCGTCTATTTGATCATTTTCCATTTCAACCTGATCCGGAATGACTTTTGGTATACACTAGAATGATCCTCTATGTTTAAATTCATATGATGCTTCTGAAGAATGGTTTCAAACATTAGAAAAGAAATGCTCTGCATAATATAAAGATTGTAGGCAAGAAGTTTACAATTTGAGAAAATAATTGAAGAATATAGATCTTTTTAAAAAATTGGCTGATGGATTTACACTTTAGTAAAAATACATAGAGAAACTAAAATGTCTTCATTCTTGCCATGTACAATCACCGGGAACGACAATCTTCCACTGCAGAGACAACCTTTCTTTAGAAGCTACGCCTCTGCAAAAACATGCAAAACAGTCTAAAAGTTATATTAATTAAATTATCAACAACTGTGAGGCAGATAATAGTGAGGGCTTATCAGACCAATGATGGGCACAAACATTGAGGGATCAAAGTGAAAACAATTTAATAAACAGAAAAAATGACTACATAAGTATGGGAACGAAAACCCAAAATGCATTTTGGACTATTTTAAGTTTACCTTTACCTTATATAATTTTTATTATACCATTACCTTTAGTT
This sequence comes from Centruroides sculpturatus, assembly GCF_000671375.1. NCBI lineage: Eukaryota > Metazoa > Arthropoda > Arachnida > Scorpiones > Buthidae > Centruroides > Centruroides sculpturatus. Next base: position 885,705 of record NW_019384576.1, on the reverse strand, counting down.
ATACCGTTAAACTGATGAGGGACTATTTTCTAACAGGAAAATAGTCCCTCATCAGTTGATATTAACTAAAGGTAATGGTATANCCGGGAACGACAATCTTCCACTGCAGAGACAACCTTTCTTTAGAAGCTATGCCTCTGCAAAAACATGCAAAACAGTCTAAAAGTTATATTAATTAAATTATCAACAACTGTGAGGCAGATAATAGTGAGGGCTTATCAGACCAATGATGGGCACAAATACTGAGGGATCAAAGTGAAAACAATTTAATAAACAGAAAAAATGACTACATAAGTATGGGAACGAAAACCCAAAATGTATTTCGGACTATTTTAAGTTTACCTTTACCTTATATAATTTTTATTATACCATTACCTTTAGTTAATACCGTTAAACTGATGAGGGACTATTTTCTATCAGGAAAATAGTCCCTCATCAGTTGATATTAACTAAAGGTAATGGTATAATAAAATTTATAAAAGGTAAAAGTAAACTTAAAACTATGCCTAAAGCTATATAATATAAAGATGAAAACACTGCTGTAACAGTATGAGTAGTAAGCATCATCAGTAGGTATTATCTAAAGGTAATGGTATATTTAAAATTATATAAGGTAAAGGTAAACTTAAAACTATGCCTAAAGCTATACAATATAAAGATGAAAATGCCGTTATAACTGTATGAGCAGTAAGCATTATCAGTGTCGACTGGTGTAATAAATCTTCATAATGTTGTAGTCTAAAAGTTCTCTGGTGACAAGCTGAAAACAATTAAAAATTTAATATTTCTTTTTAAAAAATTAGCTGAACACTCTCGCCATATCCAATCAACAGGACGTGGCGAGAGTGAAGACATTTTAGTCTCTCTATGTATTTTTACTAATATAGATCTTGTTACTGGAAACTATTGTATTCTAAAAGTTCTCTGGTGACAAGCTGAAAACAATTAAAAATTTAATATTTCTTTTTAAAAAATTGGCTGAACACTCTCGCCATATCCAATCACCGGGACATGGCGAGAGTACAAGACATTTTAGTCTCTCTATGTATTTTTACTAATATAGATCTTGTTACTGGAAACTATTGTATATCTTGCAAAGAAAGACAAAATAGAGAAAAATGAGATTTTTTTAAGAATAAATAAGTATATGCAAACTATAATAATTATTTTTAACTTTTACTTTGAAATAAACTAAATGAAAAATTTCTTTGTGTAAAAATATGTTTTTATTTTCTAAGTATAATTGACCAGCACATTAATGAAAATTTGTATTTTGTTAAAGAAATTATCATCAAAAACATTTTTAATGCTTTAGAAGTACAGTGGTGCCTCGTATAACGTGCGCCTCGAATAACGGACGCTGCGAATAACGGACTTTCTGTTTGACTGTTACGTGACTCGAGCAACGGACTTGCTGCGAACAACGGACTTTCCGTTCGGCAGTTACGTGAGACGAACAATGGACTTTCTTCGAACAAGTGCGAATGATGTTTCCACTCTTTTGCCGTTGCCAATGACAATCTGCTATTTTTAGGATATATTAGTATTATTAGAATGTATTATTAGTATATCTGAAGTAGAAATGTAATGTAATATATGTTGATGATTTAAATAAACATTAAATGTAATGTAATACAGTATATGTTGACGATTCAAATAAACGAAATGTAATTGTGTAGATGCCGAGGTGGCGGGACGAAAAGAGGTTGTAAAAAACAAACGGAGCGAGAGTAGCTCGTAGAAGTGTTTAGTGATCTTAATTAATAAAGAATTATTCGTATCATATAATCTGGCAAGTTAAGTCATTTATAATGCATCATGGCTTCTAAAAAAAAAGAAAACAGAAAGGTGATTTCAATTGAAACAAAGCAAGAAATCATCAGGAGTGAAAGTTGACAAAAACTTTCTTGTCGAATGGGGAGAGGTTCAGGAGTTTACCAACACTCATTATCCAAACAGAGCTGAGGCCAACAGGATCAATGATCTCTACGATGACACCTTTGTCCGTCATTTCCGACAGGTGTTAAAGAAGAAAGAGAAACAGACCACCTTGGTCATGTTTTTCAAGAAGCCAGCGGGCAAAAAACAAAGGATGGAACAAGAGAAGTTGACCCTGCAAGTTCCGGTAGCCTCTCCTGAATCTGACTCCGATTAAAAAACAATAAAAAAAGACCCGCTGCAATGTGTAAAAAGTCTGTATCTGTATGAATGTGTAAAGAAAGTGTTCTTCCACCTCCTCCTCACAACATCTGACTACCCGGCATAATTGGTGTCTGCTCCATTTTCATTTTTTATGGTACAGTACAGTTATTTTATGCTGCGGAATGAATTATATGTTTTAACATGTATTTCTATGGGAAAATGCGTTTCGTATAACGGACGTTTCACTTAACGGACGTGCACCTGGAACGGATTAAGTACGTTGTACGAGGCACCACTGTATATGACAATGACAATAAAGAAAAACACAAATGTTTGATTAATGCGAATATTTCTACAATAGTTCCAAAAATATTGATCAGAATCTTCATGCAGTTTAGCTTCAAATTCAACAAAGAGGCACCCATCACTAGAAATGTGATGTTTGTCTCATTTGTTGAATTTAATGGCATCTCAGTTCCATTACTGCTTTCCATTATTCTTTATTAAGTGTAGAGTAATGGAAGGCAGTTTTGATGTCTCATTCATTTAGCATTTCTATTAGAACTTACCTGTGAATTTTGCATGATATGTTAAATATGCGTTACGTTTGCACACACATTGTTCTACAACAATTTAGTTTTGTTGGATCTCGTAAGCATTGACATTAAATAACTGTTGCCAAATCTGCCTCCACTTTTTATGTACAATCTTTATCTTTTTCATTGATATGGAACATATAATTAGATAAAAACTTCTAAATTTTAGGCAGTAAAAATAAAATGAGTAAACTCTACCTTAAGATCAAATCAGTTATTGAGGACTACTGCCAAGCAAATATAAAAGTAGGAAAGATCTCATCCTCATGAGATTATAAATTGGATATAGATGGCACATCCATTTTTATTTATGAAATGATGGTCATCCAGTATGTATTTTTTGTAAATAAGTTGAAGCATAAAAGATATTATTTTACACTGTATAATAATATCAGGAAAAACAGCATTTTGAAACTATTAATATTTCAAAATTGGATTTATATTTTTAAATCCAATTTTGAAAAGAGGAGGTAACCTCTTACAGTATATAAAAGTTTAAGTGCACTGTCTATCAGCATTAATAAGGTTTTGATGAGTAAAACACATAATAAATACAAAACCTTACAACACCAAAACAATGAAAAAAGTGATATATATATATCAGGGCCACAAGTAAAAAATTGCAAAACTGAATATTAGAACATCAAGCTGACAGAAAACAGAAGATAGTACAAATGACAGTAGATAGATAGAACAGAAAATAAAAATATAGATGCAGTAGAAAATATTTTTTTTTACATTTGTGTATTTTTTATATCTCAATTAGTGATTTATTAATGTGAAATAAATGCAGTTATGTTCTAAGCTTGAGTTCATTAGAAGTCCATTAATTATAGGAAAAAGATTCAACATATCTTTGATCAATTTGATTACATTTCTTTCTAGATGCATTGTTTCATATATTGTTTCATGTATTGTCTGTTATTCACACATAATTCAATAAAAATTTACACAGTGCAAAATCTTATGTTATTGTTATGATGGAATGAAGAACAATTATTAAATGTTGCAAATTGAGAAAAATTTTGTTGAAGCCTTCAGTTTATTTAAACATACAACCTTTGCACTAAAAGTTCCTGGACTGAGTCTTTTTCTCAGGAATGACAAACATAAATAAAAGACAATTTCTGATTAATAATAATAAATGTTCTACATTTATTATTAATATTAACCATAGAACATTTAACATAAATGAAACCTACTGAATTGTACCTTTAAAATAGTCTCGCCATATACAATGATACAGGTGGTTCCAATGATGCTGATGGTCCTCAAAGCAGCTCTGGAACGCTGTTCTGTAATGGAGTTAAGTTGTATGTACACAGTCTGTTGGATATCATTCACAACATCAAAATGTTTGCCTTTTATGGGCTGTTTCAGATGTAAGTTAAAAAAAAAAGTCAGCGGACAGGTCAGGTGAGTAGGGAAGTGAGGAAACACTGTCATCTATTTTCCAGTCAAGAACTGTTGCATTGCTTTGGTGGTATGAGGTCTCACATTATCATACAGAAGGCACCATTGGCAGGACTGATAAAGTTCTGGGTTATGGTGGCAGACATTCTGCAGTAATCAACATAGAACATTGGTGAAGTGCTGATTAACAGTCTGGATTGGGAAACAAATCCATTATATATGATACTCCTTGCATGTAATCAACATAGTGTACCTGAGGACTTGGTTTGACAATAGTGATCCAAGACCTCTCCACTCAGTTTGTCATTTACAGGAAATCCTTGTTAGTTTGAAATTCAAGGGACAAAATAATCACAACTTTGAATTATCTGAGATTTACATATTTCTGTATGCCAAATGCCAAATGCCATGTAACTAGGGTGGCCATCACCCAATTACGAAAAAGGAGGACACTGTTGGGAGAAGTTAAACATTGAAAACTGTACATGACGTAACAATGTAACAAATGTTGAGAAAGGAAAAACATTCAGTATTTTATTAAAAAGCCATGCCGCACATGCAACTTCCATCCAGTTAAAAGGAGAATTTTGCCGAAGTCTGAAGATGATTGATTAGACCTTTCATCCCTGCTGTGTCCTCATCCAATAAACATTTGTGACCATTTGTAAACACTTGTGAAGTTCTTTGGCCTCTTAATGAAGAAAATGGCCAAAGCGCCACTAGGTCAAAATGGTGTGGGCCATCTGAAAACATTAACGAGCTTCCTCAATTCATTCGAAGTGACAACTGAACTATTTTTGCACACATTTTTCATCACACCCAAAAAAGGAGGACAAATCGATGTCCAGTGCAAGGTGATGCTGGATGGAGGGAGGACAGAGTAGTCAAATGCCTGACAATCTGGCGAAAAGCTAGACGTCTGGCCACCCTACACCACATAACTTATGTAATTTAGTAAGCAAACGAAATACAGCTATGTACAGAACACTTTCTGTTAATTAATAATTAATAGTAAAAATATAAATAAACTGCACATAAACAGCATGTGTTTGGTGAAAACCTCATGGGTTGCCAGATAGGTTTTATAAAAAGTAAAGCAGAACTCTTGAAGTGTAACCAAATTACTTTTAAAGTAGCCAAAATAGTAGTAAGTAACCCAAATGTAGTAGTGTAGAGCCCTACAAATACTTCAATATGCTACTTGTAACCCAATCTTGTAACCTTGAAAATCAATTGTATTTTATGAAATAAAAGAAAAAAGGGTAGTCCATGTGTAAGGTGACATCTGAAAATGTGTTGTTGTAAAAGCAAAGCCATTTTGACCAGATCAGAGTTGTTCTTTGTTGTTCCAGGTTTTTTGTTCTCTCATAGTATAGAGGCACTTTGATCTAAATGAACTAGTTAACATATGCATATCAGAGTTCGGACAGAATTTTTACTTTGAATTTCAAAGTAGCCATATTTCAAACTAACCAAATTTTTTATTGTGTAAATTCCTATATTGTGTAAAATATTTTATTGTTTAGGAAACTTTGCAGCATTATTATATGACCTTGTAGCAAGTTTTCACAGCAGATAATGCACATACTTTTGATTGGAATATACTGATAAGAATGTGTAGTTAATTTTTTTGGTGATAGTTAGTTGTTTTATTTGTACTGGATGGAGCTGGCTAATTTTTATTTTTGTTACTATTATAAAAAATCAATATGATTCTATAAATTGCATAAGTTCATAAAATACTTGTTTATAAATAATTTGTTTGCTTTATTTGAATTTCTGCTTTATTACATTTATTTCAGACAGATACAAAACCCTCTAGCAAAAACCTAATTAACCGGAAAATTATAATTTCAATAGAATTAGTATTGTGAGATTTTTTTATAAATAAAAGAATTAATAATCAAGTATCTGTAATACAAGTATATGGAATATAAGTAGACTTGTTTTTATGTATATTCTTAAAAATGTGGAAATAAATGTGAAAATTATAAAATCACACAACCCAACAATCACAGAACAAAAATCAACATGTCAAAGACAATGTTATGTTTGTCATGTGACACAATCTTTCTACTGCACTTTGTTCATTATTAACTGATAACTTTTACATTCTTTATAAACATACATTGGCTTGTTGCTAATGAAGGACCTCAAAGTCTAAAACATATTATAGTTATATCAAATACATAAATTCATAATTACAATAGGAATTTATACTTTACAACAGAATAAACTTGTGATATATTTGTGGTATATTTTCATCAACCTTCCCCCATTTTTTGACAATTGCTTGATTAGTAGAAACTTCTAAGGGTAAAATAAAAAATAAATTATCATAACTTGATAATTTTTCAAATTAAGAACTATTGCATATTCATGATGCAATGAATATTCGGTTACTATTTGGTGTTTGATCTATTCGGCCTATGTTTTGCTATTCGGCTGAATACCGAATATGTAATCACTATTCGGCCAAATACTGAATATCTAAAAACAGGAGTAAGAAATAACAAAAACGCAATAAATTAATTATTTTGGTAACTTTTATTAATGCTGAACATACATTTCAAGTTTAAGAAAATGCAATTTTTTGCTTATTTATGTAAAAGATCAAAGGAAAAGTAATATAACTAAGTTATTTTTTTAAGAGATCAAAAAAAAGATAGCAAATCAAATGAAAACTACCTACTTATTATGTAGTTTAGTCATCTATATACTTGTATATAAAAGAACAAGTCCTGATAGGATAATTAACGCTGAGCCAAAACTACTAGTGCTAGAAACTTAAAAATTTGCGTGTGTGTTCCTTTTGTAAAGTTTAGGCGTACTAAGAAAAGATTTTATGAAATTCAACCCTAAAGGGGTGAAAAAGGGTAAAAACTTTGTATGAATACTTTTACTGCCTGGGCACATTAGATCGAAACTTAGGTCATAAAATGTGAAAAAAAAAATAATGATCTGTAAAGCGTTTTTATGAAATCATCCCTTATTATAAACTTGAAAATTAAATTAACTTTTTTGTTTCATTGTACAAAATTATTTATCATAACTGAAGTAGTCTGAACGGCCCCAGGTTTTCGCCTGTGCACGCTAAGTGACTTTCATTACAAGCATTTAGCTTTCCGAAGTCTATGAGAATTATTTGGCATTGACAGCCGCAAATTTTGTGCCAATAAGCTGCCTCAACTTGTTCAATTATGTTATCAACTCAATTTCATATTTATTTTCACATTTTCACTTCGCTGTTCTTCTTTGTTCTTTTTCTGTTATTTACATGTGTAGATTATTTCATTGTTATCCACATTTGATATCGTTACTTATCACATACTGTCATGATGCTCATGTCTGTTCGCTACAACTGTCAAGAATTAACGTGATTGGTGAACATATGTTTCAACAGAATTAGTATTGTGAGATTTTTTTTTATAAATAAAAGAATTAATAATCAGGTATCTGTAATAACCTATGGAACTAGAGAAACATATGGAGAAATAGCCAAGAAACAACAAATACAAATAATCTATAGAAGAGGCCCTACCATAGCAGACATCTTAAAAAACGGGAAAGACCCCCCAGATCTCAACAGAATGTATGGCGTATAATCTATCCCTCTAGTGGATAACAGATGGCAAAAAGAACTCATCTACTCATATATTGGTTCTACTAAGTGCTCGTTAAAGACCAGTTTAAGGGAACACCAAGCTGATCTACAACACGGAAGGCTCACTATGGTCCTAAGTATTTATGCATCAGACAAGGATATTGAGGCAGAACTCGACAAAGCTAAAATCATTGCAACCACACCCCACCCGGAGCACATAAAATGGTTAGAAGCTATGACTGTTTATAAATTGAGCCATACTAATACATGCATCAGCCAAAAAGAAGAGCTCAATCTATTACCAGCCTGGCAACTCCTCTTAGACACGTATCAATAATAATTGACACCCGCGCACAACAGCATGAGTTTTAATTAACATGAAATAATTTTTCTAAAGATACATGGTTAAACCAGTCTAGTATGTTTTGGCATGACTGTTTTTGGTACAGCCATTTTTGTGCACCAGTGGCAAAAGTTTTCTCCATTAATTCATCATTATCATTTGATATTAATGTTACATAATGTCAATGTTATTGTAACAGCAATGTGTAACAGAGTTGTTTTGCCACATTTATAGGACATGCTATTTATCAATGATTATCTGACAAATTTTGATTAGTTAAAATTGCTAATTAGGAAAAAATCCTTTTAGCATAATTGAATTACTAAGATTTAAAATAAGATGTTTCATTATATAAAAATAATTTATCCTGTTATTAATATGTAACTGTAGAACTATATGACTTCCATAAGGGAAAAAAACTATTTTTAATAAATTAATTTGTTAATAAAATATAAATTTATTAAATTTGTCCCTTCATATATTTCCTGAATTTTGTATTATTAATAATAAGCAGAAAATTTAATTGAAAATTAATTATTGGGGGTTTGGAAAGTTTGTAGTGATTTTAGGAAAAATAAAAGAAACAGTTTTAAAACTAAAAACATACTGTATTCAATTGCATATGCATCATTGTTTTTAATGATGTGCTGCCATCTACGGGAAAGCTTAAAAATACTCTCTTCATTGAATTTTAACTTTTCAGTTTTTCCTGTGAAAAATTTTTTCACATGGTTTCTTCAAGCTTCCAAACTATCAAAATTTTTATCAAGAAGGGAATTCTGAATGCCACAGAACAAATGGTAGGCTGAAAGAGCAAGGTAGAGTGAGTAAGGGTGAGGGGTAAAACATCCCAGCCAAATCCTAATAATTTGTGGCATGTTCATAAAGAAGTGTGCAGTCTGGCATTATCTTGAAACACAATGCCCTTTCTGTTGGTCAGTTCTGGATGTTTTCTTCAATTGCCATCCTCTGTTGATCCAGTTGGGAACAACATTTATCAGAATTGATTGTTTAGGATTCCTTTCCATTCCCACCAGTGTTAACTCTTTGGATGAAACTGGCCTTTGAAGTATTTAACGAGGATTGTGAGGCAATAAAAATGAACCATTTTTAGCTGAAATTGTTATGAATGATCTTATTTTCATTGCTTACCATTAGATGTTTCAGAAAAGGATTATTTTAATTTTGCTTTTAGAAAGAATTGCAAATAGAGATGCAATCTAACACATTCTTTTCTGTTAAATTTTGAAGCCTGTTGTGTTGTATGATTCACAAATATGATCTGTAGATATTGAACTATGGTACTCTTTGATGATGTCATATTATCTGCTATCTCTTGCGTTGTGTAATGAGGGTTGTTATTCAATAATGCTTCAGTGTGATCTTCGATAGTGGCCAGTTTTCCTGAGCATAGAGCACCTTCAAGGTTGAAATTACTCGCTTTAAATTTAGCAAATCACTTTTTAATAGTTGAATCTGCTACAACACTCTCATCATAGACATCACATATTTCTTTTGCTGTTTGTATAGTATTTTTGCCTTTTCAGTAGAAGAAAAGAAATGAGTGTCAAAAAATGCAACTTTTGTTTGCTTCTACAGTAGACCCCCTATAACGCGTAGATACATTCCACGTTATACGAATTTCACATTGTAGGAATCCTTAAATACATGAGCCAATTGCAGCCCGACACGTGTGAAGTGTACTGACTACAGCTGTTTGAAAGGTTTTCTTCCATAAAATTAATCGATTCTAGACTAATTTGACTCAACATTTCCAAAACACATATAATTTTTTGGGAATAATCCGTATAAATTATGCTATAAACAAAAAATTGTAGGATTACTTACCGAGTGTGTACCCTTTGACTACGCTCGTTGCTAAAGCTTGGTTTCGTCGCGGAACAGCGCATCAAATTGCGGCCGCGATTTCTGATATTATTTTTCTGCGAAAACTTCGTTGACCTTTGGAGACATCATTAATATAAATAATTTTTATGGCCGTTAAATAAGAAATGTTTCTTTCACAAGAAATGTATAAAATTACAGTACTAAACAGACGATAGGTCGCCTAACTCGCCGTAGCGTGACGCTAGACGGCGAAAAATATATATTTAATTATAATAAAGTTACAATAAATTAAGTTAATATATAATTATATATACAGTACCTAATTTATATATAATTAATATATAATTATATGTACAGTACCTAATTTATATATAATTTATATAATACTGTCCAGACGATAGAAATCTCTCCGTAGCGTGGCGCTACGGACGGCGGGTAAGTAGTTCGGCTGCCCGATGACGTTTTACGTATTATAGGAGTTATTTTTACCGTTGTTTACGGATAATGCCACAATTTTTATAGGAATCATAACTATAGGAAACGGTTTTATAGGGGGATCTACTGTATT
>NW_019384576.1:847308-874643 GCF_000671375.1 Centruroides sculpturatus | reverse complement strand
AATTAATTTTAGCTCAAGATATGTGAATGCTACTAACTTGTTCAAATAATAATTATAAATTAATTTTTAAGCCTAATTAATTAAATTAGAAATATTTGGAAGAAAAGTTTGGGATTTTCTGTTTCTTTTGAGTCAAACTTTTCAGAGCAATTGCACTACCATATTTGTATAATCCTACTACATAAATTTTCTAATAATTGTCCATGTAAGTGTTCTTTGTGTAATAATTGCCCATCTAACTTGTATTCTGAATTAAACTGCATTAGTTCACCTAAATACCAGTATACTATAGTAGCAATATTTGATATTATTGAAAGATTAACTAACAATGTGATATTTTCCAATATAAAAATCAGAAAAATGAATATTGGATAATATTGTTCTCAATATTTAATATTACTTATATTGAGAATTATCAAAATTTATGTAGTTAATTAAGGTATATTCAAGTATTGTACTTCATTCAAATTATCTTTTTATATATTTTTCATAATATTCTGATTTAATTCGTTTTATGTTAATTGTTATGTTAGTTTTACATCTCTTTTGGAATCACGCTTTTTTTCCTTCTTACAATATCAATATTTTTTAATTCAATAATTATCCACTAAAAATTTAAAAAAAAAATGCCCAGTGGGTGATTATTACAAGAAAAACTACTACAGGTGAAAAAGTAAAGATTTTTTGATTTTCTGATTAAGAAATCCTCCTTTTGTTAATAGCCAATACACCAGTGTAATTCCTATTAATTTGATAAGTCCATGTTGACAATTTTAGAAGAAAATATGAGTTAAGGACATTAAGGCAAATAAATTTAGCACACCATTAAACTTACACTCATGTCATATGGACACTACATCTCAACAACTGGTTTGTATGGACACAACATATAAAAAGCATAGACATCATTAAGCAATCATGGGCTCTCCATGGCAGGCCATCCTTACAACCTGACCCAGGATTTTGTTGACAAAACTCCATCAAACAACTGGTTAGCTTGGGGATACCTCTTTGGGAAGACAAAATAGTTCATGATTTCCTTACAGGATCAAGTCAAAAATACTAAAACTGCAGAAAACACATTCTCAAAGATACAACTCTCACAAATGACACATGCAACATCACGCCAGAAACTATACCAACAGATCATTTCTGGTTGCAAGCTCTTGGCACAGACAGATTATTTACATAGACATAATCAGGTAGCAAATATAATACACCAAAAACTTGCAAAGAAACACAAATTATTAAACATTCATGAACCATACTACAAATACATCCCGCAGACAGTATTGGAAAACAACACACACAAAATGTATTATGACAGAGCCATAATCACAGATAAAACAATTTACCACAACAGTCTAGTCATTACACACACACTGACAAACACAATAAAATTACATACATTATAGACATACCCATTCCAAATGCTCACAACATACAAAACACATGCACTGAAAAAATTAGCAAGTACACAGGACTTGCCCAGGAAATAAGGCATCTGTGGAGGATGGATAGGGTGCTTATTGTACTTGTCATCCTCTCCTCTACAGGTGTCATATGTGCTGCTGCAAGAATATCGGATATGTTTTGGGCTATTCAAATATTTTTATTTTATTTTTTCTTCTTTGTTTTTGTGTTTGAACTGGCAACACTAAGTTTGTTTGAACTGTAAGAACTGTGTTTGAACTGGCAACGATAAGGGGAGGTACTTATGGAAGCATTAGGTTGCGATGTGATGTTCGTAATAACACGTACGTAGACCAGTGAGCAGAATAGTACAACAAATACGCAAAGATTTCCCNTCATAATTACAATAGGAATTTATACTTTACAACAGAATAAACTTGTGATATATTTGTGGTATATTTTCATCAACCTTCCCCCATTTTTTGACAATTGCTTGATTAGTAGAAACTTCTAAGGGTAAAATAAAAAATAAATTATCATAACTTGATAATTTTTATTGCATATTCATGATGCAACGAATATTCGGTTACTATTTGGTATTTGATCTATTCGGCCTATGTTTTGCTATTCGGCCGAATACCGAATATGTAATCACTATTTGGCCGAATACTGAATTTCTAAAAACAGGAGTAAGAAATAACAAAAACGCAATAAATTAATCATTTTGGTAACTTTTATTAATGCTGAACATACATTTCAAGTTCAAGAAAGTGCAATTTTTTGCTTATTTATGTAAAAGATCAAAGGAAAAGTAATATAACTAAGTTATTTTGTTAAGAGATCAAAAAAAGATAACAAATCAAATGAAAACTACCTACTATTATGTAGTTTAGTCATCTATATACTTGTATATAAAAGAACAAGTCCTGATAGGATAATTAACACAGAGCCAAAACTACTAGTGCTAGAAACTTAAAAATTTGTGGGTGTGTTCCTTTTGTAAAGTTTAGGCGTGCTAAGAAAAGATTTTATGAAATTCAACCCAAAAGGGGTGAAAAAAGGTAAAAACTTTGTATGAATACTTTTACTGCCTGGGCACATTAGATCGAAACTTAAACTGTAAAATGTGAAAAAATAATAATTAATGACCTGTAAAGTGTTTTTATGAAATCATCCCTTATTATATACTTGAAAATTAAATTAACTTTTTTGTTTCATTGTACAAAATTATGTATCATAACTGAAGTTCCAGACAGCTTGGTAGTCTGAACGGCCCCAGGCTTTCGCCTATGCACGCTAAGTGACTTTCATTACAAGCCTTTAGCTTTCCGAAGTCTATGAGAACAATTATTTGGCATTGACGGCCGCGAATTTTGTGCCAATAAGCTGCCTCAACTTGTTCAATTATGTTATCAACTCAATTTCATATTTATTTTCACATTTTCACTTTGCGGTCCTTCTTTGTTCTTTTTCCGTTATTTACATGTGTAGGTCATTTCATTGTTATCCACATTTGATATCATCACTTATCGCATACTGCCATGATGCTCATGTCTGTTCACTACAACTGTCAAGAATTAACGTGATTGGTGAACATATGTTTCAACAGAATTAGTATTGTGAGATTTTTTTTTATAAATAAAAGAATTAATAATCAGGTATCTGTAATAACCTATGGAACTAGAGAAACATATGGAGAAATAGCCAAGAAACAACAAATGCAAATAATCTATAGAAGAGGCCCTACCATAGCAGACATCTTAAAAAACTGGAAAGATCCCCCCCAGATCTCAACAGAATGTATGGCATATAATCTATCCCTCTAGTGGATAACAGATGGCAAAAAGAACTCATCTACTCGTATATTGGTTCTACTAAGCGCTCGTTAAAGACCAGATTAAGGGAACACCAAGCTGATCTACAACACGGAAGGCTCACTATGGCCCTAAGTATTTATGCATCAGACGAGGACATTGAGGCAGAACTCGACAAAGCTAAAATCATTGCAACCACACCCCACCCGGAGCACATAAAATGGTTAGAAGCTATGACTGTTTATAAATTGAGCCATACTAATACATGCATCAGCCAAAAAGAAGAGCTCAATCTATTACCAGCCTGGCAACTCCTCTTAGACACGTATCAATAATAATTGACACCCGCGCACAACAGCATGAGTTTTAATTAACATGAAATAATTTTTCTAAAGATACATGGTTAAACCAGTCTAGTATGTTTTGGCATGACTGTTTTTGGTACAGCCATTTTTGTGCACCAGTGGCAAAAGTTTTCTCCATTAATTCATCATTATCATTTGATATTAATGTTACATAATGTCAATGTTATTGTAACAGCAATGTGTAACAGAGTTGTTTTGCCACATTTATAGGACATGCTATTTATCAATGATTATCTGACAAATTTTGATTAGTTAAAATTGCTAATTAGGAAAAAATCCTTTTAGCATAATTGAATTACTAAGATTTAAAATAAGATGTTTCATTATATAAAAATAATTTATCCTGTTATTAATATGTAACTGTAGAACTATATGACTTCCATAAGGGAAAAAAACTATTTTTAATAAATTAATTTGTTAATAAAATATAAATTTATTAAATTTGTCCCTTCATATATTTCCTGAATTTTGTATTATTAATAATAAGCAGAAAATTTAATTGAAAATTAATTATTGGGGGTTTGGAAAGTTTGTAGTGATTTTAGGAAAAATAAAAGAAACAGTTTTAAAACTAAAAACATACTGTATTCAATTGCATATGCATCATTGTTTTTAATGATGTGCTGCCATCTACGGGAAAGCTTAAAAATACTCTCTTCATTGAATTTTAACTTTTCAGTTTTTCCTGTGAAAAATTTTTTCACATGGTTTCTTCAAGCTTCCAAACTATCAAAATTTTTATCAAGAAGGGAATTCTGAATGCCACAGAACAAATGGTAGGCTGAAAGAGCAAGGTAGAGTGAGTAAGGGTGAGGGGTAAAACATCCCAGCCAAATCCTAATAATTTGTGGCATGTTCATAAAGAAGTGTGCAGTCTGGCATTATCTTGAAACACAATGCCCTTTCTGTTGGTCAGTTCTGGATGTTTTCTTCAATTGCCATCCTCTGTTGATCCAGTTGGGAACAACATTTATCAGAATTGATTGTTTAGGATTCCTTTCCATTCCCACCAGTGTTAACTCTTTGGATGAAACTGGCCTTTGAAGTATTTAACGAGGATTGTGAGGCAATAAAAATGAACCATTTTTAGCTGAAATTGTTATGAATGATCTTATTTTCATTGCTTACCATTAGATGTTTCAGAAAAGGATTATTTTAATTTTGCTTTTAGAAAGAATTGCAAATAGAGATGCAATCTAACACATTCTTTTCTGTTAAATTTTGAAGCCTGTTGTGTTGTATGATTCACAAATATGATCTGTAGATATTGAACTATGGTACTCTTTGATGATGTCATATTATCTGCTATCTCTTGCATTGTGTAATGAGGGTTGTTATTCAATAATGCTTCAGTGTGGTCTTCAATAGTGGCCAGTTTTCCTGAGCATAGAGCACCTTTAAGGTTGAAATTACTCACTTTAAATTTAGCAAATCACTTTTTAATAGTTGAATCTGCTACAACACTCTCATCATAGACATCACATATTTCTTTTGCTGTTTGTACAGTATTTTTGCCTTTTCAGTAGAAGAAAAGAAATGAGTGTCAAAAAATTGCTTCTATTTCACAATAAGACAGATTAAACAAAATTTAATTAACAATCTTAAGGAATTTTTTGTAATGGATGCATATCAAGGTCATTTTTAGTAATATTTATTGCTTCATACAATTCTAATAATTTTAACTTCATCCAGCATCAACTGTCAGCCTATCAAAAATCTCCACAAACTTTCTAAACAACCCAATATTTTGTTATGCAATAAAATTATTAAAATGAAAACTGAAAAATGATAAAGATTACCATTTAAATTATAATAATTTATAATTTTTGCACTTTGTTTTCATTTTCAGACTAGTTCATTAACACCTGCCATCAAATTAAGGTTTTTGAAGGATGATCACGAGGAGTTTGGAAAAAATTAAAATATTTGTAAAGAAAAAAAAATTATTTATTTATTTTTTTTGATTCACTTAACACAAGATGTGTTACAATTAAATTGAAAATTTTTTTGATATTAAATTATTAGGAGTTTTCAAATTTATAGCCTAAAAATTTGCCTAACAAAACATTTTTAAAGTTGTAAAATTTTTTGAATTTTTGATTAAATTGTTAAATTAATTTTAGCTCAAGATATGTGAATGCTACTAACTTGTTCAAATAATAATTATAAATTAATTTTTAAGCCTAATTAATTAAATTAGAAATATTTGGAAGAAAAGTTTGTGATTTTCTGTTTCTTTTGAGTCAAACTTTTCAGAGCAAGCATTTACCAATTGCACTACCATATTTGTATAATCCTACTACATAAATTTTCTAATAATTGTCCATGTAAGTGTTCTTTGTGTAATAATTGCCCATCTAACTTGTATTCTGAATTAAACTGCATTAGTTCACCTAAATACCAGTATACTATAGTAGCAATATTTGATATTATTGAAAGATTAACTAACAATGTGATATTTTCCAATATAAAAATCAGAAAAATGAATATTGGATAATATTGTTCTCAATATAAGATTAACTAACAATGTGATATTTTCCAATATAAAAATCAGAAAAATGAATATTGGATAATATTGTTCTTGATATTTAATATTACTGATATTGAGAATTANATATTTTTTCGTACATGATTCGTTATCCGAACCACCCCAGTCTCCAATTGATTCGGATAAACGACGCTCTACTGTAATATGAAAAATTGTAGTGGCACATAAAAATGTGAAAAATTGTCAAAAAACGGAAACTAAAGCAGATGTTTAAGTTAGATTGAATACTGAAATATAGACTTCATATAATATGTTATATTATGGTACTTATTATTCTGTTATAAAATAACATCCTTGTTCCATGCACTTTATCATTATACTATAGATTGTGTAACGTGTTGGTTGTTGCTTGTGCTACAGATTGAACAGTATTTTAGAGTTTGTTGTAGTTTTTCTGTGATAAATTAGTCAGCAGCTACAGAATATTTAATAATATTAGGTTTATTGCAAATTTTACATGTGGCAGTATCATTGTTGGGCTGCAGTTTAAAAAAATTGTAGACTTATAAATTCCCACTGTCAGCTATCCATCCATCTGTCTTTCCTTAATCTTGAGTACAGTGTTAGATAGATGGGGCAAGTCTAAATATGGAAATCTTAGGAGCAGGAGGCTGTGATTAACTATATATGAACTTCTGATGCAAACTGGAAGTCATGTTATTTCAGTTAAAAATGTTCCTCCAAAAGGTGTTAGATAGATAACTGGCATAACTCTATTAAATTGTTAAGGGAAAAGTATGTAGATCCCTAGCGTACCGAAGTACGTTAGTGTGAGCTTGAGAACAGAAAGGACAATACGAATCAACGAGACACTGAACAATTTTAATTTCTCTAGAATACATGTCTGAGGTTCAATCACGAATTTCGGTTAGCGTTGGGGTTCTTGTCACCACTCTTGTCCGGATACAAGAGTATTAATGAATAATTCGATAGATAATCCCCGACGCGACAATAGGACTTTAAAAAAAAAATCACAAATATTCCCGACACGACAATTAGGTTTTAAAAATATAAAGAAAAGAACAATAAGTTGACTATCCTTACAAAAAGGCTGATCTTGATGCTCGATGAAAAGTCTCTACGTTTTCGCACATAAAGTTCTCTTCCACGTGGNGTAACTGGGTTAACAAACAATAAAATATATTAGTGCAACAACTATATGCAGTTGAAACTTACAACTAATAATTATATACTAACTTATATACTAAGGAATAGGAAGAGTAGTAGATGAAGATATATAGAATAAGAGGAAGATTGAAATACCCAGGGCTTTTCTTAGTTTTGCAATCTTGGGTGAGACACCACTTTGAACTTTTTCTGGAGACTTTAGTCATCATCCTTTTTTGTAGATTTTCGTCTAGTGCTAAATTAGTATCTTCTTTCATAGTTATCATTGGGAATTCTTCTTTATAAATTTTTCTGCTCCTCGCAGTTTCCAGTTGTCCTACTCACGGCCTGGAGCACTACCTTCACACATCTGCTCTCCTCAAGAGCTCATCCAAGAATGTCCTGTCCAGTTATTTCATCCACTCCAGGGCCTTATCTCATCTTTTGTTCTTCCGGTTTCTCTGAATTAGTAATCCCATTCATGGGGAAAAAGGGTTGGAAAGGAAAGTTCTAGAAGAAGTTAGAACAAAGGAACAAAGAAAAAGGTTAAAACTAACTTAAATTAATGGCCATAATATTGCATATATATATTTGACGGCCACAGCGACATGGCTTTTTTCCCTCATGTGGAGCTGAGTTAAGTTGTAAGGTTTTGTTTGTGTGACAGTTTTACGACTGTGTGTCGTGATTAATTAGAGGAAAAGGACAGAATCCATGTCTATCGACAGCATTAATTGTGGAACTTTTGATTGAATGTGATAAACCAATTAATCTACTAGTGAGCGATGTCCCCCAGACGAGTATACTTGAATTTTCTAGATAAATTTTGTTGTTGATCTTCGTTATGAACTTTTGTGCAGTGTATTCAGTGTCCGAATTCATATTTGTAACATGGAGAGTTCCAGGTGTAAGTAGGACTGTATCTCATAAACTTTTTCTTTCTATATATATATATGTTACCGCTAAAGCTTGAAAGCCATTAATGTGTACATTACCTAGCTAATCTCCAGATTAACTAAGGTGATCTGTGAATCCGTGTGGAACCAAGAGTTTTCTGCATTTTACCTAGGTAATCTGCACATTAACGGCTTCCATATCGTTAAAGTTCAAAAGTTTGTTTCTCTCATTTCCTTTCCCTACTCCTTTCCTCTCTCCCTCCACTTTTAATTTGGTTTTGCCAGCATCTTGTCGTTGCCATTTGTTTTTATTTTTCATAATTTGCATTGGCTGCCAGTGCGTCACATAGCTAATTCTGATTTTAAATTTGTTTCTGCTTGTTAGCGTATGAATTTCTGATGGGATCTTTTTTTTAAAGTAGATGAATTTAACTCCTAGTATGCAAGCAAGCACCGAATTGGTGAGTAAAATGAAGAAAAGATTCTTCGCAAACCTCTTTAGCAAAGATTCAAAATATAGGCCTAATAGTGTTTTAATGACAAAACGAAAGTATGATTCCATAATTGAAGATGTAAAGTGAATGAAAGTTTCCAAGAAGAAAGAATCATCTCAAGATTATCGAATAATTCAAAGGTATGATGTGTTGATTGTACAAGGCTGTGAAAAACTCATTGAACCATTATCAGATGTGCGAGAAAGTGTGAAAAGTTTGTCCATGCCGAAGAATTGTTTGACATATTGTATTCAACTCATTTGTCAATTGGCCACAGTGGAAGAGACAGAATGATCAAGCAATTAAAAACATTTTATAAAAGCATAACACAAACCTAAATAAAAATGTTTTTGGATTTATGCAAACCTTGTCAACAAAAACAAAAAAGTGAGAAAAAAGGACTTATTGTAAAGCCGATTATTTCATTTCATTTCAATAGCCGATGCCAGGTGAATCTCATCGATTACCAATCTCAACCAGATGGAAAGTTTAAGTTTCTTCTCGTATACCAAGATCACTTAACAAAATTTGTTGTATTAAAGCCGCTCACATCAAAATGGGTGGATGAAGTAGCCTATAACTTGCTGGATATTTTTCTCCTTTTTGATGTTCCAAGTATTTTGCATTCTGATAACGGATGTGAATTTTGTAATAAAATCTTAGAATGTGTAAAACAGTTGTGGCCAGAAATCAAAATGGTTAATTGCAAGCCTAGACACAGCCAAAGTCAAGGAAGTGAGAACGAGTGAATCAAGACATTAAAAACATGATAACTACTTGGATGACTGATAGCCAAACTAACAAGTGGAGTGAGGGCGTATGATTTGTACAATTCACGAAGAATTGTGTCTATCATTCTGCAGTTAAAAGAAGTCCATACGAAGCCATGTTTGGTTGTCCCACAAAAGTGGGATTGTCTTCTTCTATTATACCACAAAGTGTATTACATTCGATAAATACTGAAGAAGACCTTGAAAAATTAGAAGATTCACAAGCGACTGTGATAATGGGATCGCAGTCAAATCTTACTCAATATGACATTCCTTTATCCCCTGCTTCTACAGAATCACCTATAGAAATACAAGAATTTATCGATAGTAATCTTAAACTGCCTTCTACACCGTTGATTGATGAATATTCAGTTACCCTGCACCCCCAAGGAATCACCTCTGCAAGTTGAAGTCATCACTGTGTTACCCTCAACTTCAGCAGAATTGCCATCACAGTTTCATACAGAGCCTGTAAAGAGCACTATACAAGATGTAATCTGTATTGTTTGCTCAAAAGCAGCATCAAGTGCTCACAAGTGTAAATTGTGTGATATGTTTGTTCACGTAGTCTGTGGTGAAGTAGATCCTAAAGAGTAAGGATATAGTAAGAATGTATTGTGCAACATCTGTGAAAAATGATCAATATCAAACCTTCCTCACTTATTTCTAGCTGTTTATACATGAGTACTAATGTTTTCGGCCTTCTTAAAGAATATGGATCAGAAAATACAGCGTGATGAAGCCAAGAAATGTTTAGAAAAACAAGCAAAGAAAATGTTAGCAGTTTCTAATGCAAAGCACCCAAATATCGATGAAGGTGTCACTGTGAGAATTAAAGTACCCGACGAAGACAGAGCAAAAACTGATGCACGCTCAATTTTAGCTGTGGTTCTTAGTAAAACAGAGGATGGCTTTTATAAACTTGGTACTAAAAAGGGTATCTTAAAACAATTGTATGCAAAATCTGAATTCAGTGTTTGCAAAGAGAGATTTTTAACAAAAGAAGATGTCCCTGCTGTAGAAATATCTTTATGTCAAACAGCAATAAAACAATCCCTTCGTACTGGGCAGGGTTTCAGAAAATGTGACTGCAAATCTAAATGTACCACAAATAGGTGTGCTTGTCACAAAAAGCAATTGCTATGTAATTCAAAGTGTCACCAATCTTTAGATTTCACTAATAAGTAAGCACAGTTTTATCATATGTTTTGCAAATTCATTTCCCTAATTGTAAAAATATTTTCAACCTTTTGATTTTTGTATTATAGTTTTTAATTGATGATCAATTCTATCAACTAATTTGTCAATTGTTTGATTGTATTAACTTGATTCTTTAGATATCGAAAATTAAATAAATAACATTATGTTAATTTAAGTGTACAGAAACGTTGCTGTTGTTCCAGCAAAGATCTTATTTTCACTTTACCAAGTGCCTAGTAGGTAATGTGCAGATTACCTAGATACTCTGCACATTACCTAGGTAATTTGAAAAATGGAACAATTTTCGCAGCTTTAACGGATCACCCTAGTTAATCTGCAGATTAGCTAGGTAATGTACACATTAACGGCTTTCGAGCTTTAGTGTTAACATATATGTGTGTGTGTGTGTGTGTAGATATTGGTTGTATATAAATTTAAAATTAAGTACTCCTATTTTGTTTGTCTTCACACCATGTAGTGACTACACTACCTCTTCCACACAATACCATATTAAGTTTTATTGTGATTTGCACACATACCACAAACACTACACAAAAGCCCGTGAACATTACAATTGAATAGAAACACATACATCATATTACAGAAGGACACTATATTGAATACATGTCATATTGTTAGGAAATTAAATTCCTGAATACAAACACATACACTGACACATTAATTTTTGTTTTGTTTTGGTTGCTATGCTTTGACTTTAGTCTGACATAGCACTTCACACCAGTATCAGCTGAGAATGGCATTCACAACATAATAATAAATCCAAAATCTTAGATATAGATATAAAATATACTACTTGATTAAATAAATGCTGAAAACTAATTAATAGGCTAGAAAAATTTAACATAATTTAGTTAATATCACTGACAGCTTGTGTAGAATTATACAGCATTGATATGTCTTTATTGTCTAGATCAGTGATTCTCAACCTTTTTTTCGTCATGGTACACTTTTAATAATTTAAAAATTTGGCGGCACACACGGTTACTTTGGTAAGTACCACAGGACAACTGGTGACATCATAACAGTGATTTTTAAACGCAGTTAGTTATTTAGGTCACATTTTCTAAATGCCTTGGTAATTACTGGCAGGTACAATTTCCAAAAGCGCTCTAGGAAAGTACAGCCGATTAAACTATTTGTCTGATGTCGCTTATGTATAGATATTAGCAGTGGTGGCACACTTCAAAAATCTTGCGTCACACTAAAGTGCCACGGTACAGTGGTTGAGAATCACTGGTCTAAATATATCTAGACAATAAAGTGATAAATGTGCAGTACATATTTGTTGAAAAGACAATAAAAAAGAATAAGAAAATGACTATGTTTGATGACATGAACCAATAGCCTAATCTCTGCACCAAGGAATTGATCTGAATTATTAAGGAGCTATCCTTGATGTGTACAGTCAAGCAAATGGATGCATAACATTATTTGTGTATAATTTTTGATATTGATTTACCTTATGGCATTGAATAGCATATTACAATACTTATATTACAGTGCATGTATATTGTAGGAGAGACCATGACTGGTTGTAACACTAGCAATATTTCTTATTCTAGTCACTTTTACATGCACTTGCCTTTATGACATGTACTGTACATACACATCTTTCTCTTTTGTTATAAATAGATAAGTTGTTGTTAATGCATGCATCGTTGCAAATTTTAAAATTTTGATATAGGTAACCAAATATTTTGTGATAATTGCTCATCATTTTTATATATGTATTAATTCAATTGTCTGACACGAAGACTTTTGTTTGTAAGTTTCTTGAATGTTCCATCATTCATTAGGCCTGGAGGAACGATAAATTCAGTGAGGGAACAGGAGGGGTATATGAGGACTAAGGGTCTATGGAAGTGTTCTCTTTCCTACTCGGCACTTTTGGAGAAGCAGGCAAGTGAGATCAGCTATAACTGGAGATTATAACTGAAATGTCAGAAGCTAACAGGCAGAATTGACCTGATGGTTAGAAGATGGTGAATGTGCAACAAGTCTTTGAAGAACCCTTTCCTGTATTTTAATTGTATATGGTAGACTAATCTTGTAAATCATTTCACGGATCAGAATAATATATAATTGTTGCAAAAATTGAGTGAATAATTGTGGCAAGAATGAAGAATACTGTAAATTTTGGATAACCTCTGAACATTGTGAAAGAATCAGATTTTATGTCAACTCAACTTCGTGTTGTGGAAATAAAACTTACAATTTAAGCATTTTTTTAAAAATAATTTTTCTATCTTTTACTTTTGAGTCTAATCTATGTAAGTAT
The DNA here is from genome assembly GCF_000671375.1 of Centruroides sculpturatus. Taxonomy (NCBI): domain Eukaryota; kingdom Metazoa; phylum Arthropoda; class Arachnida; order Scorpiones; family Buthidae; genus Centruroides; species Centruroides sculpturatus. Next base: position 861,737 of record NW_019384576.1, on the reverse strand, counting down.
GGCAAGTAAGGTTGCGCTCTTACAGATAAAGAACTCTAATGTAAATCTCCCTATTGTTAAAGAAACTATTGATTCTCTAAATTTGCTCAAGAATATTTCAGTATCACTTTATTCTGGGTCAAAGGGCACTCTGGGATTTGGGGGAATGATCGGGTGGACCTACTGGCTAAGAAAGCCACAGTTAACCTACATAATTATATCTATACGAAGGTCCCCCTTAGCTGGTTGGTCAAACAGCTGAGGGCCCTCGTGCTCAACAAATGGCAGCATAGGTGGAGTAATAGTTCAACAGGAAGAGTCACTCACCGGTTCCTTCCGGTTCTGGCTGATAGGAAAAAGTATATGTACTTCACTCCGTCTTACGAACTGACTCAAATAATGACAGGACATGGAAACCTTAAGACCTACCTTACATGGTTCTTGAAGAAAGGTGAGGGGTACTGCCCCTGCCCTCTCAGGGAGAAAGAAGACAGTTACCACATCATTTTCTTCTGCCCTAATTACCTCCAGGATAGAAAACATCTCATCAACATGGTGTGTAAGGAGAACATCATATGGCCATGTACTCCAGACTTGTTAATCAGCAACAAAAACTTTATCCTAAAAATTAAAATACTCAGCTAGTGTAGCCACCCTTGGGTAGGCATTGACTTTCTTCGATTCCACGCATATCAGTATTGGGTTCTGTGCCATTTATCTGCTGTGTTTTGTTGGTTTCCTTTATAGCGACTCCTCTCTGGTTTAAAACTGTTTTGTACTATAGTAGATTCAATTTTTAGCAATTGAATGCTTGCCAAACAGTGGAAAACTAGTGAGTGTAATGGAGGGCACATTGTAACATTAAGTGTTACAATCTGTTCGCTTATAATTGCTAAATGCAGATTGTGCAGAAGTATAATTATTTTGATTAAATTGAAAATTGGTTGATGGGAGAATATGGCTAAAAGGTGTTTTAGATGTTGTTATGCTATTTGAGGTCATTTGAGTAAGATATTTGTAATGATTTAGCCATCTACATCACTACATAAATGTAAATAATGTGTTCATCAATTCTTACTTCTGTAAGCCCAATGACTCACTTCTGACTTCAATCAACCTATTACATCAGCAGATGCTGATTTAGTAAAACGTATATCTAGACTGTGACTTCAATGCCTGAGATTTCCATAGGTAAACTTTTCTCTCCAGTTGATATTCATCCACTATTGAAAGCAAACCCTCAAAACACTGTATAGTGAGGTATGAAGAAAAGGTTTACAGCTGTTAACAGATGTACCTATATCTGAGAAAACAGCATTACAGGCAGAATGTGTCATATCCATTATATTCTTAATTTGGAATTAAATGATTTTTCAATTATCTAATGTTTACACTAAGACTACCTATCTGGCACAGACCTTATGGTGGAGGAGACTGGTACTCAGTGTAACATTTTTTTAAACTTTTTAACCATAAAGAAATTAATATTAGCTTTTTTAAAGAAATCCTAGATGTCAATATATTTGTACATATTTTGTGTTATAGAAAAGCATTAAGTCCAGGAACTGTTCCATAAGTATTATCATAAACTTAAAAGTTGTATTAGCAAATTTTGCAAACAGCCTCCTGGTAGGAACAGGTATTTCATGAATTAATAACAACAAAACATCAAGAATGATGGCTTATCTAAAAGTGTTATACATTAGAATGAAATAATGTTTTGTATTGAGTTATTACCACATGGTTAATGACTTATGGCTTTACCATTTCACTTCTCTCAATAAGTGATTAACTATGAAGTGAAAATGCATTGATTCATATTCAGGAGAAGTTAAAAGTGATAACATACATTGCTGCAAATGCCAAACTGCTAGTCATTGTCTTCTGTAATTCATTAGATATTTTATCAGTAAAATTCTTGGAGTTGAATGCATAGTTTATTGCCAATAAGACTGCATTACATTTAAAAGTTGTGAGACCCATTAAGAAAAACTATTTTTCTTAGTAATGATGTGATTTTTCTCCATAACAAACATGTGTCTGAATAAATATGGTTGTATTTTGAAGTTAAAATTAGAATAAAATTTAAATTGCAAGTTAAGTTGAAATTAGTATAAACCACATATCCATCCTAAATTTAATTCTTAAATCTGAATTGTGATTTTAACTTGCTCTCAATGATTTAATTCTCCTGTTATGCTGATTATGTTTGTCTTAACATAAATCTGATCACATTTTTGATAACTTCTGTCTTTTCAATCATTTGAAACTATCACAAATTCTGATAAAAATGATTATATTATGGCAAAATATTTAAACATTTTAAAAAATATATAACATTTTCATTATATTGATGCTTTCAAGCACTTGTATCCTTAGTTAGGCCTGTCAAGAGGGGGTAGCTGGGGATTTTTCCATGAGTTCAGAGAAAACTTATGAATCCGAAGCAGTTCCTACCCCCTATAAAATTAATGTTATTTTTACTAACAGAAAATAAAATCTTTAAGACTGCATTTTATTAAAGAAACATTTTATATATTTCATTTATTAAAAAAATTGGCTGAAGGAATATGTTGAGATGCAAAAAAAGGGTCTACTTAAACCCTGTATCCTATACAAGCTTTTGACTGCCTTGTCCATATACATTATTTCCTTATTAGTATAAAATATCATTAACATATTGTTGATGTTTGATTTGATTTGTTCTAATCTTTAGATGTTGAAGTGACAATGCTGTTTAGTTTGATGATTGCTACATATATTTGATTTCAGAATTTTTCTTTTGTTGTAAAGCTTGAATAATATGTGCAGTTTTTCAAAAAAAATGACGAAGTTAGTGTGTGTAGGTTATTTGAAAAAAGTTTGGTGACACACCCTGTTAAGTCCAGAATGCTTCCAGTTAGCAATTACTAGTTACTAAGTGATAAATATAATCAATAGTTCAATATTATTAAATGTTTTAGTGCAACTAATCTTGTGAAAATGAGAATAAATAAAGTAAGTTAAAATATACAACTGAGACTGACAGTAATTAATCTTTATACCGATATTATCTCTTAGTTTAAGCTCTTGGTCTATTAACAATTTTTCACCTTTAATTTGAATTAAACAATGTAAAGAAGTCTTATTTTTATTTAATTAGTAAGTTAATTCATTATAAAATACATAACTGCAAATTGCAGATAATTTACGGAGATACAGATAATTTTTCTCCCTTGATATTTTTATTTTTTAATATCTTGCAGACATAATACCACCACATATTGAACACCACTATATTGAATGCTACAGAACAGTGAGAGGAAGGTTACTGTTGTGTTACAATCATAAATTAATAAAATTTGTTAACCTGGCAATCTCATGGTTGGATTCATAATGCTGTTACTTGAGGGTGAGCACCGTACTTGTCCTACATAGTTTTGTATTATTAATGATTTTCCTTGAGAAATTTTACTAAGATCAGAAAGTTTTGTTATGAATAATACACACTTTAATGTTTATTTTACTTTACTTCAGTTAGAATACATTAAAAGTAATTTCAATATAGAAATAGAAAATTGATATCTGAGTAGATCACTAAAAACAGAAATACAATATCTGAAATTATTGTTAAACTTAATTATATATTCAAGTTCTTAGTCTGTTTAGTTTGGATTTTTAAAATTGCATTGTTTGCAGATTGTTATATAAGATGATAGTATTTGTAGATCAGTGCAGTAGGCTACATGTTATACTTTTGGATGCTGTTCTCCTTTTTTTTTTTGGACAATATGCACACTTTTATCTTGATACTAATGTTGCCTGTGGAGGATCTTTTTTCTTTCTCAATACTTCCAGCATTTTTACACAGAGAACCTCACTCTCATTGTCTGCAGGGAAGGTGCCTATATTTTCTTCCTCAGACGCCTTGTTAAGTCATTTCAGAAACATTTCATCACATTTTATAATGGTACATATATACAATATCACTTTGCAATTAGAATCATACTGCTTCAAATATGGGAAAAAAAAGACACAGGATTACTTGGGGGTGAGTGCCACATGAACTCATCCAACACAACTGAAACAAACACAGCACTGAAATTTTCAGATCACCTGTGTCTTGTTTACTTTCTTATCTTGTAAATATCACCTTAGATGTATACCATAATATTTTGTCTATCTACTGTAATAACCTAATGTAAGAGATATCTTATGCATGAAAGTGTTCTTTTCCATGACTAAACAGGTTTTTGGAAAAATGACTAGGTTAGTCTGTGGATCACCTGGAACATGCTTGAGGATCCCTTAAAGGAACCTTTAGTATTTTGTAGGAGCTTCTCTTTCCAGGATACATGTGATGATACAGTTGGGCATGGAGGCATACACAGGGCATTTGTGGGCAAATATGCCATTATATGTGGCATATTTGCCCACAGATGCTGTAACTGCTGCTCCAGATTCCTCACACTTGCAGATGGCTCAAGCTGGCATCTCATTTGGTCCTACAGATGTTCAATGGATGATACTGTATATTCTTGAAGTAAACTATATTAAGAAAGTTTTTATGCTGAGTAGAGAAATTAATGTATTGATTAAGGTTATGAAAATAATAAATACTATTAACAAAATAATGCTCAGCTGGATCTAGTGAATGATAGTTGGATAATATAATATCCCAGAAAATATTTGACAAATTAGTCTTCATATATTACTGTGTTTTATACATTGAATGGCATGCAAATTTAAATGAGGGAGACTACAAATTAATTTTCTTACATCTGGTATACTAGTAAATCAGCTTGCTGGTTTATTTTGAGTGTTAATGATCAATTTGCTGACGATCACGCCAAAATATTATATTGTAAAAAAGGGAAGGCACACATAACGCCGACCTCAGTGCCTTCCCTTTTTTACAATATTTTGAGTGTTAACTTGCATGTGAGTTTCTAAGATAATTAATGCTGTATTAAATTTTTTTCTACAGATCATTTCATGTAACTTGGCAATGTATGGTAGTCTGTTCAGGCTCTGAAAGTTTTAAAAAAATTTATTTTATCTATTTATAAATTTATTCAACACTTTGAAAACTATTAAAGAAATTTTAATTGTATTTGGCATAAGCCTTGTTTTTATAAAAATGCTTGTATTAACCTGAAGAAGGCCATTTAAAATAGCTGAAAATGTTAGTTCTTTGATTTAATTAAAGAAATTGCTAGAAAAGAGAGAACGGTGTCTGAAACTTATCGTAAATGTTTTTACATGGATTATCATATAAAGACTGCCGTATAGCCAATAGAGATTTGCAGTCTTTATGATTTATGCATCATCCTTTTAATATAGCCTTAATATTTCTAATGTTTATAACATTCATAGTTTATGTTACTCATACACATGCTGTAATAATTTAGCCTTGTTACAGTTTGCAGATACTCAGATTTCATCACATATTGTGCTAAAGCTATTTGTTAAAGATCTATATGTAGGACCAATATACACTAGTTCCCTGTTAAATCTTTTATCTATCATAGGAATGGATTATACTCTGGGTGCTCTTTTGTTGTTTTTTTCTATCTTTGCCATTCCTTAATAATTCATAAACTGTAGGGTTTCTGTGATATCATACATAGGTATTTGAATATTTGACTATTTGTTTGTAAATTGAATTTAGTTTGTGATCATACTTGACTATTCTAGGCTCAGGTTGTTGTTGGGATAGTGTTGTCACCAGGCCGGTTTTTAAATTCTTGGTCTGGATTAATTATTAATTTGTCCAGTTTTGGTAGAAATTGTGAAATTATGATGAAACAAAATAAATTTATAAAAATATTTGTGAGTATTTTATTTTAATGGTTAAAGACTAACTTCACACCTCCACCCAAACTTATCCTCATCTTATCACTAGGCTAAGAGTGTCAGAAAATGTACTTTTAAAATTGTAACTTGCAAATATCTCTGGCAAACATTAGGTTTGTTCCAACACAAGTCCCTAACTTGTTTAAAACTGGTATGTGCATTGTTCAGTTCTTGGCTGTAAAATGACATTGTGCATGCCTCGTATTTATGTTATACTGTATATTGTATGATACAATGTATCTTTTGTAACTTAATATTATTAATGTTGGTATATGTTATTATTTATTATTCTTATTTTTATGTATTATTTTTGCAATTAATATTGTGAGATAAGCAGTGGGTCACTGGTTAAGTCCCAATTGACCAATTACTCTGCATGGGCAGGTAAGGCCTGATCTCAGAATTGTTGGATGGGTAGGAGGGCAAATCGAGTGGGGAGTGTGTTGGTAAGTCGGCAGGCATCCTTCATTGACAGGAGACAGGTTAACAAATAACAAAGCATTTATTGAATCAACAAATCTAAACTACAAGAGGCGAACTTACTAATAAGGTTAAATGCAGTTATATTAAAATATTTACAGAAATTGGCGACGAATTTCGTAGCTATGTCGCTGACCTAATTTCTAGTTCGAGAGAGAGCGCTTTTACAAATTCTAACCCCTAAATGCCTCTCGGTGGAAGGGAGAGTTGGCGAACATCGTCTGTATGGAAGGGTGTGGTGTCTATTGTGTCTTCTATCTGATGTCCTCTCTCTGTAGCTGGATCAAGTCCGCTGTATGGAGGTTCGGGAGTCGAGGTGGGCACTATCACAAAGTATAACTTCCTATGACAAATCGCCCTGAGCTTCTGGAGATTCGAGCTTTTATATCCTTCGCGTGGGAAAACTGACATGTGATTGACTTTTGTTGACAATGACGGTGCATTCTTCACACCTAACTATAAACTTTCTCAGCTAGCTGTTATACAATCAGTGAAATCGGATCTAGTTCAAATTCTTCGGGTTTTTCCGAAGACAATTAACAGAAAATTTGGATTTTAAAACGCCTGAAAAAATCCGTGAGCTCACAATATTGACACAGGACTGTTATTAATTATTTTTGGATATGCCACATGTGATTATTGTATTACTTTAATAATATATTATGTACAAGTTTGCCTTCTAATAAAAAAAAATATTTATTTTCTACTCAATAAAAAAATACCCTAATTTTTTTATTTCTAAGTATAACATCTTAATTTTCAAATGTCTGGGTCAGCAATTTTGAAAAGGTGGCAATACTGTGTTGGGAGGTGGGGCTGTACTTATAGTCAGGTCTTCCCTGCATGATTGACTTATGTTTTTTTTTCAAAAGTAAAATTCTGTCTGCAATAGTGGCAACTAGCCAACAAAATGACATTAGAACACAATTAATTTGTTGTTTTAACTTCATTTAAACTAGCATGTGGCATGCTGGTCTCTTTTGTTTAAAAACATCATACTGGTTAGTGTGCGAAAATACAGCATGTATTTTCATTGAGATTGATTATGAAAAGTTACCACTCAAAATGAAAAAAAAAAAAAAGAAACAGAATTCAGAATTGTGTACATAATGGGGAGCATAAATAATTATAATAATTAATTGCAATTTTGGAAGTGTAATGGAAGGGTTGAATTTATATATTCATAGCATTTATCAACTTTCTATGGAGTTGGAGTGTATGAATAGGATGTTTCCATCTCTTTGATTTTCTCAAAAAATAAAAATAGGCATAAAATTGTACATGTAAATAATTTGATGAATGTCATGAGTGTGTGGGGGTTTCCTAATTCTCAGTACAGATATTAACATCACAATCATCATATCATTTATATTGATAGGAAGAAATGAAATTTTGTTTTTCAAAGATTGTGTATGTCACAAAGATACAGATAAAAACAAAAACATTTCCTTAAATATAAATTTTTAAAATTTCAGTACAAAATTTGATTTAATTATATTTGTAATATAATCTCTGTACTGTTAGCAGATGTGAAAATGTGAAATACAGTAGAGCCTCGTTTATCCGAAAGCTGGTTATCTGAAACGTCCGTTATCCGAAAGCATTCCAGTCGGCAAATTTAAATTTTCGCTAGTGCTGTGGTGCTGCAATCTTCGCCTATTTCTCAGGCTACTCAAATATTTTACGTTTTTGATACTAAATTAACTTCTGAAGTAATATTTTTTATTGTTTTTATATTTTTCAATAAATTTATTTTGCTTGTACAAAATAAAAAAATAATTTTTAACGACACAATAGTCTTCGTTAGGCTTAACATCGACGAAAATTCAACGCGAAGTGACATGCAACAGAGAGAAATTTCAACATGGGATAAATTAATATATTTTTTCGTACATGATTCGTTATCCGAACCACCCCAGTCTCCAATTGATTCGGATAAACGACGCTCTACTGTAATATGAAAAATTGTAGTGGCACATAAAAATGTGAAAAATTGTCAAAAAACGGAAACTAAAGCAGATGTTTAAGTTAGATTGAATACTGAAATATAGACTTCATATAATATGTTATATTATGGTACTTATTATTCTGTTATAAAATAACATCCTTGTTCCATGCACTTTATCATTATACTATAGATTGTGTAACGTGTTGGTTGTTGCTTGTGCTACAGATTGAACAGTATTTTAGAGTTTGTTGTAGTTTTTCTGTGATAAATTAGTCAGCAGCTACAGAATATTTAATAATATTAGGTTTATTGCAAATTTTACATGTGGCAGTATCATTGTTGGGCTGCAGTTTAAAAAAATTGTAGACTTATAAATTCCCACTGTCAGCTATCCATCCATCTGTCTTTCCTTAATCTTGAGTACAGTGTTAGATAGATGGGGCAAGTCTAAATATGGAAATCTTAGGAGCAGGAGGCTGTGATTAACTATATATGAACTTCTGATGCAAACTGGAAGTAATGTTATTTCAGTTAAAAATGTTCCTCCAAAAGGTGTTAGATAGATAACTGGCATAACTCTATTAAATTGTTAAGGGAAAAGTATGTAGATCCCTAGCGTACCGAAGTACGTTAGTGTGAGCTTGAGAACAGAAAGGACAATACGAATCAACGAGACACTGAACAATTTTAATTTCTCTAGAATACATGTCTGAGGTTCAATCACGAATTTCGGTTAGCGTTGGGGTTCTTGTCACCACTCTTGTCCGGATACAAGAGTATTAATGAATAATTCGATAGATAATCCCCGACGCGACAATAGGACTTTAAAAAAAAAATCACAAATATTCCCGACACGACAATTAGGTTTTAAAAATATAAAGAAAAGAACAATAAGTTGACTATCCTTACGAAAAGGCTGATCTTGATGCTCGATGAAAAGTCTCTACGTTTTCGCACATAAAGTTCTCTTCCACGTGGCACACTCTTCCCTTGTTCTCCAACTTCCTTTGTCCCTTCTCCTTCTTTACCAACTCGACACGAACACTCCTGCACCACAGAACCAAGAAGAAGAACCTTTCTGCACGTGGCACAGTTTATTTTATACCTCCGCGCCACGTACCTGACGAGGGAACCTACGTCATGGCAGGGGCCAATCACGGGCTCGCACCACCACATCACAAGAGGTGGTACGAACCTAACGGAAATTTTACAATTAATAACTTGCGACAAGAACGAAAAATATATATATATATATAACTAATGATAAAGTACAAATACTTAGTGAACAAACACTACAAGTAAATAAAGGAAAAAGGAAAATAAACAAATAACAGGTAAATTGTAGTAGATTTCCACTCCAGCCTGATTTATATGCACAAACTAATAGTGCATTATACCAATTGCTCAATTGCTTTCAAATGTAAAGCTAAATCTTCAGACTTCTCACAAATACAAAAGATAATTATGATGTTAACAGATCAATGGGAGTCTACTCCATACCATTATATGATGGCAAATTTGATAATAGTCTTATATATATATATAGGATTTAGCAACAGGGCCTGGATGCAAAGGTTGTCGGAACATAAATATGACATTGCAAAGAAGACAACAATCATCATTCTGGCACAATATGCAATGGAGCCCAGAGTTTCGGTACTGTGGGAAGAGGTCAAATTAATTAAAAATACATTAGACTCAGATAAGCTGAAAACACTGGAAGTATGAGAAATTAATAAAAGCTCACAACAAGGAAGATGTATAAACAGTAAGGAGGTTGAACTGCTTTTTAATGCTTAGAAAACATTTATAGACAGTCTTGTATGTGGAGATAAGTTTTAGGAACAGATACGCAAACAGTTATATGTTCAATAATACAGGTATCTTTTGATTAATGTGGTTAATTAATCCCTCGGTGCTACCGCATATATCAAAATTGCATTAATCAAATATGGTATCTATGTTAACTAAAGATAGCTGATAAAACCGAATTAATTAAAACTTCTGCCATATATATAAAGGGATTGCCACAATTAATTTTGTGCGTTAAGCAAATCTTGCATTAAACAAAACTATATTAAGCAAGGGATACCTGTATATTATATTTTATTATTTGAGAGCCATAATTTATAATTTTCTGTGATAAATCATTGTGTGGAGTTACATTTGTTAATTGTTTGGACGTTAATGATATTGGTTGATGATATAGTGGAAAAAATTGAACAGTTTAATTAGTTTAAATATAGTTTGTTCCAGAATGTTATTCTTTCAAAAAGCATTCCAGATTCCAAAAATTTAGCTAAAAATCTTATATAGAAACCTGATGCTGGCCCATAAATGAGGCTGAAAACATTTGGTTTTTGTTTAAACCAAAATGTTGATGGCATTGCCGGAAATGAACAAAAGGTCAGTTTATTATCAATTTGTACAGCAGTTCCAGCTTGAAAGAATAATAAGTTTTTATGTTTCAAAATGGTGGTGGTTTGACAGAAACTTCAGTGAAAGTTTCAGTTTACAGCAATTGCATTATGAAGTCAGGATATACTTCAAAAAAGAAAAAAGCAGTTTGTTCACTTCTTTAACTCCCAGATAGTTGGTAAAATAAATGCAGTATTCTGAAAAATTCTGGAATCAGAGCACCTACAATTGGAAAACATGTAGTTATTGATTTGACTAATTCTTGCAAATTTGCCAACCAAAATTATTTGTTCACATCATAGATATTCATTAGTCAGTCTAGATGACTAAAAATTTTAGATGTAAGAGCAATTTTGGCTCGTCAGGACTGACAATTGATTCAAAGCACATAGTTTAGAGTCCATTGTTCAGAGTCATATGCATGTTCAAAGTTCAGGCCATCAGTATTGTTGGGTTTGAAATAAATCTAACAAATAATTTTACTTAACATTTATTTTTACTATACACATTACAGTGAACAACTTAAAAAATATAATACAGTGATCAGTGACTAGTAGAAAGCATGACTTGGTTGTCTTTTCATAGTCTATGATCTAAGTGTGTTCTTCTTCTGTTCGTCTGTTTTCCCATCTACCATCTACCTCTGCACCTCTAATGGGTCTCCTTGTATCCTTCCATGAGACATAATTTGGTGCTGCAACAACCCCTGCATTAAAGATTGCAAGTTTATGTTGCCTCCTTCAATTCCAATTTTTGTTCAAGCAATATGAGAAAGATGAAGATACATATTGTCCAATCCGTGTAAGTGAGATGAACTTTCTGTGATTTGTAATGCAAATATTTACCAGAATGACAAAGTTAATGCAAGAAAAACTTCCCTTATTCATGTTTAATATGATAAAATGTCATCTACAATTCTTCCCTTGGAGTGAAGGTTCGTTGATCTGCAAACCTAGCCTTCTTAACCTTCTTTTAAAACTTCTGTATTTATTAATGCAAGTGATCCAGTTTTTTTAGTAGCTGGAGTTGAGATGTTGCTGCTTGTTGTTACTATAATAAATCATTATGGTGTATGATGTCATAGCTTGAGTATATGCTTAAAGTGTCTCTGGGCATTTTTAACTTTACAAAGTTTTGGATATAGTGAATAAAAGAAGCATCATGCTTTTCGCTTTTTTTTGTAAAACCTAAAATTTTTGCTTATTTATATCATTTTATGCTTGTTTTTATCAAAAGAAACCATAAAATATACTGTAAGCTTCAGGCTAGTGATATTTTTTTGGTTCTTTTTGAGGAAAATAGCAATTTTTCCAATGATGATATTTTTCTTCCTGACAGTTAAATCAAACCATCTGTGTTGTATGCAATCAGGTTATGATAGCGAAGCAGATGCCAAAGAGTTACCGACAAATACTGAATCATCTGTCATCCCAGATTTGAGAAGACAAAACTTGCATTCTGCCACAATTCTGTGATCTGAAGGTCGGCACTTCTTTAGTGCCTCGTCAGGACTGACACCACCATGTCTCATTAACATGGAACCCAAGATGGCATGTTGATTTGGTATTAGAACATAGGTCATGTGAGTGGCCGTGTGCATGGGCGATTGATTCCAGATGGAGGACAGAAAGACAGCACAATGGAAGTACTACACTCAGACTTTAGGGTTAACAACAAATAACTGTTTAATAATCACAAAAAAAAAGTATATCGTAATATTACATTAACCGACCTATATAATGGAGTGGTCGCAAGAGAGAGAGTTTACATTTGGATCGTATGTTGAGATCAATACCTGAGATTATCCAGTTGTCACATTCCAACTGCGAAAGTTCATCTTTGGTAGTAGGGTTGTGGTGCAGACAGTTTGATGATTGGAACAGTTTGGAAATAGTAGATATCTGGTGACAGAAATTTGGCGATATCAGTTAGTGGGCAAGAGAATATCCTTGTCTATGTATCTCGATAGGTGATATCTGTTGCAGGAGGAGTCTTTGTACGGAGAATGGGCAAAGTATCCATAAAGGTGATATAGGAGGTCCTGAACTGACTAACTCATTAGAGGCACTGATGATGGTTATCCTGGGTGGCAACTTCTTACCTCAGGGAGAACTAAGCAGCAAGTGTCTAAACTTGCAGTTCTTTACTATATTGAACTGATGAAATTGAGACAATAGCAACCTATTGTCTCAATTTATTTAAGGTTATGAGAAAGCATTGCTTTTACTGCTGAGAACTTAACAAACGATTTACTCCCAGGTGTGAAAGTTGACAGTTATCTGACAAAACTTTATTGTCAAGACATTATATTATGATTTAGTTATGTAAATAAATTACGTATTGCGGAGTCTCACAATTCAAGACAAAGTGCAAAGGAAGGTCATCTCTATTTGGGTTTCAAAAAAGATGTTACTTTTGTCTCCTACATTCCAAAACCACCATGCAAGTTTGTACATATGATGTCATCTTATACCACGATCAGGAATTGGATACAAAAAGTGGAGAGAAAAGGAAATCATCTATTATAACTTTTTACAATCAAACAAAAAGTTTGGAGTTGTGATGATGTGGATAAACTTGCAGGAATCTATGATGTGTCAGTTATAAACATTGGCCACTCAACACATTTTTTTTCTATGCTAAATCAGGCATCAACACATGATGAATAATGAAGTAAATGGAAAAACAATTCAAAGAAGAGATTTTATTAAGAAATTAATAGTGTCATTAGTAGAAGAATACACAAGGAACAGAAAAGATAATCAGACTACCTCTAGACTTACATAAACAACTTTATGCCATTTTTTCCTGCATTCTTTTTCTCAACATAGTGGTACTAGTGAGACAAGTCTTTTGAAAAATGCACACAGACAGTGTCAACTTGCTACCTCTTGGATACATACTTCTCCTCATTGTATAAATTGAGAGAATATCCTATGAATGTGTTTGGGGAAACTCCTCAAGAAACACTTCCAAAATGAGGTAAAATAGTTCAGAGATGCTCTTAGTATCTAAGAAATATGTATTTGCAAGACTCAAAATACATGCATATAATGTAATTCATCAATATGTTGAGAATACTCATTTTGTATGCAAAGAATTCATTGAATTATGCAACAAATGATCTTGACAAAACAGACTATCAAAATTAATTTTCCTCTTGATAAAATGACCACGATAGTATTATTAAAATACATAAAAATAAAAGACTATACAATAAAAGAGTCTTCTTTTGTCCTTTCTCATACCTCAGGAAATAAGTCTTACAGGGGAGCCAACCTTCATTTTGAGGCTACTCATCTGCCTCAATATGCAAAACATTACAAATCTTTCCTCTGGCACAAGTAAAAAATATAATATAAATTTGATAAAATGTCCAGGGCAGTAATAATCTTATTTTTATGAATTTAAATTTACTGTCCTGGCCATTTTATCAAATGTATACAGTGGAACCTTGCTTAACAAGCATCTCTCATAACGAGCAAAACAAATTGTAAAAAATTGCCTCGCTTAACGAGTGATGAGGAGAAGGAAAATCCTGAATTGTGCACATGCTCTCCATCAGTCTGTATTTAGCACTCGTTCCGCTAGCATCTTAGTGTCGCTTGTGATCACATATTTGTCCAAACGTGTTCACACATATTACTTTTAAACATCAACAACCATAGCCCGTTATATAATAAATACACCAAACAATATGCCAAATTCTTGGGCCATAGCCCAAGAATTTGGCATATTGTTTGGTGTAAAGACTTGATCTAAGTGTGTT
>NW_019384576.1:809236-847154 GCF_000671375.1 Centruroides sculpturatus | reverse complement strand
AAATTGGGGACTGGGGTTGGTCGGATAATTGAAAGTCGGATAACCGAAAAGTATGAAAAAATCCATTATTAGTGTAGTATATTATTATATCCCATGTAATTAGTATATTAGTATATCAGTATATCGCTATTAACCTACTTCGTGTTGAATTTTCCTCCATGTTAAACCTATCAAATTTTTTTAAAAAATAATAATTGTTGTTATTGCATCGTTAAAAATTATTTTTAAATTATTTTATTGCTCACAAAATGAACAACCACTCAATTAGAAAATTAAGTCTCGTTTAAATACTGGCCTCCCTTTCATGGTTGAGCCAGTGTAGCCAGCTAAAACACGCAAAAATTTAACAAAAATAATATTAAAGTAGCCAAGACATAGCCAAATATTGTAGCGCCACATTATTAGCGGACATTTGAATTTGCCGACTAGAATGCGGTCAGTTAACCGAGGTGACGGTTAATCGGGGGTCGGATAATCGATGCTCTACAGTATTTGTAATTATTAAAGTTAATACAAGATGGAAGTATAACTGCCTACCTTTAGTCAAATTAATTAATTTCTATTATTTAATTATAGCCTTTACATAGCCCAAGAATTTGGCATATTGTTTGGCATGTTTATCAAACATATTATCTGTGATTTTTTTTTTCTTTTTCTGCAAATTGAATTCTCATTCCAGTTGGTTCATTCCATGCTAGATGAAAAGACGATGATGATTCACACTCCTTAACAATGCACATTGTACAGTTTTCTTTGAATAAATGTTATACATAAAATATTTGAGTATTTTTTTTTGGCATGGAACACATTATCATATTTCACATTAATTTCTATGGAAAAAATTGTTTTGCTTAACAAGTGTTTCGCATTACTAGTACGATTCTTGAACAAATTATGATTGTTAAGCGAGGTTCCACTGTATTTTATTTTCTTTTTTTGCCATCACCAGAGGAAAGATTTGTAATGTTTTGCATATTGAGGCAGATGAGTAGCCTCAAAATGAAAGTTGACTCCCCTGTAAAACTGTTATTTCCTGAGGTGTGAGAAAGGACAAAAGAAGACTCTTTTATCGAATACTACCACTCAAAAACTGGGTATACTTGAACAAAAGCCACTAAAAAACCTAATATCCAGTAGAGAAGTTTGGAGGTGCTAACATTTTCGCCCATGTTGAACAGTTACATCTTCAGTAGGTAGAAATTTATAAGCCACCTGCAATAACATTGTTATTAATTTTTGCAATGTTGACTATTTTCCACAGTGTGGAAGTTTTTCTTTGAACTATAAATCTTACTATTCTCTTCCTCCCCTTTCTTCTTGTGTCACCCCCTCTTCACACATGTAGGACAATCCCCATTTTTTCAGCAGCTGCGGGATTAGTTTGCCTGATAATGCCTGTTAATTATGTTAGCACCTCCGAAACTTCTCTGTTGGATATTAAGTTTTTTTTAGTGGCTTTTGTTGAAGACTCTTTTATTGTATAGTCTTTTATTTTTGTGAATTTTAATTTTCTCTCATTTTTTTAAGGAATAACGTTGAGATTTTACTAATAAATATTAAAATTTTCTTACAAAAAGGATATTTAAAAAAATTAGTTTCAGTGATAGGTTCAGTTTTCATAGTAGATAAGTTTTTATTTGTGTCTTTTACAACAAATAATTTACTTTTAAAAAATATTTGTTTAATTCATCCTATACTGAATAAAAATGATGAAACGTCATTTTAAAGTGCAGTTTTATTTGATATATTTATAATTAGATAATGTTTGGGTAAAATTAACCCTACATGGTCAGAGCATGACTTTTATTCACCTGGTTCATGGAAGCAAACCTGAAGCAATTAACAATTGCAAAAGTTCTAAGTTGTATAGCATGTCATAGACTTGAAACACAAATAACATTTTGAAAATCATTGACATTGGCTATGATGCACAAAAAAACTGGAATCTCTTTTTAAAATAATCTTTTTTTATTCTGGAACTTTTTCTTTCTCATGCAGAAGGTTTCTACATTGCAGGTTTGAATTACTGTGCACCTTGCAAAGAAAATACAGATTATTTTGTGATCTTCAGGCACTATATTCATCAATAAAAAATTAAAAATGGTCAATGGATACTGTATGCCAGATTGCACTTAAGTTAAAACATTTTCCTTGTGAGAACATCAACAAAGAAGAATACAAATGAGAATGTATCATGCCAAAAAAATACCAGAATCATCATTCCTGGAGAATAGCACTTCTGATTTTAGCAAACAGTGTTTTGATGCAAATGTTGATGATAGTAGATAGTAAAGAATCTTCTGTTAATGTAAGATGAGATGACAAGTCAAGCATTGAGGTCTGACAACAAAAGGTCAAGGAGCACAAGCTGCTGTGCTATAGGAAGATTGACCATTACTGGTTAAAATATTCAATATAAAGACTGAAGCAGTTACATTACAGCAAAATATAAAATCCTTAGTAAGCTGGTAAAAATGTCTGTAACTCTCTGACATAATGCAGACACTATAGGAAGTTTACAAAAACAAAAGGATACTTTGTCTGAAATGAAAAAGTCTTAGTATAGAAAGCATTAATGGATGAAGTGCCAACCATTTCATTCTTTGTGGATAAAATCAATGGAAACCTGGAGAAGGTCCTAATAACAAGATAGGTTCTGCAGTGTGCCAAGAGTTTGCATGAACAATATAAGGAAAGAGTTACTAAGTAAAAGAAGCAAGGAAATGAAAAGAGGATGAAGAAGCATTGTTTGGGATATCAGCATCCTCTAAAATTCTAGATCTGGCTTCCAAGCCCAGAAATTGAGAGAACAGAATTTAATAAAAGAAGAGATGGAAATGCTCCAAGAAGCTTGTAGAAAAATAAATTTAATCAAGATGGAAATTGCATATATAGTTTTGAAAAGTGCCATAAACTTTATAGATAATGCAGAAAAATCAATTGCAGAAATAGCTAGTACATACCCATGAAAGAGAGAGAAAATTAATTGATCAAAATAAATTATTACACTGTATAAAGCAAAAAATAATTTTGGAAAAACAACAAAATATGTAAATAACGATCATTCATAATGACATGAAAAGTGTAAAAAAAAGTAATTTTAGTTTTGAAAAAATGAGAAAAAGAAGAAATTTTGCACGTGGAAAAAAAAGTGAAAATTTATATTTTTATGCTAACATAGATGTAATTTTTATGTAATTGGTATATTTATTATGTAATACAATATTTTTCATTTTTTGATATTAGAAAGATACATATAAATCCTGTAAATTATTAGTTTGATTTTATTATTCATTTTAAATAATTTATTAATATGTAGATATCTTAATTTAAGATTGATGATCTTCATCACCACACAATAATACATTTAATACATTAATACATTTAAATGCTGTGATAATTATCTTAGCATTGAAATGTATAATTCAGTAATAACAGATGTATTATTATTGATATTTATAACAGTTAAATTTATTTCATTTATTGTAATTCATTTCCTTAATCATTTGAAAAAAGAATTTTTAAATACACAATTGAATGGAATTTAGAGGTACAGTGCTTGCAATTAAAGTGGGATTGATATACATACATTAAATAATATATACAGTGGAGCATCATTTATATTTTGTATTATATATTTTGTGTTTATACATCTATCATTTATGTATTATTTTATACTAATCCCAAAAGATTTGTGCTCTTTTAAATATCTGTTAAATAACAGATGCTTAGAGGAAAAAGGAAACCAGTGGTAAGACACAAGTAAAAAAGAGTTCACAAAATAGTTAAAAGTACAGTTGATTAAAACGTTGAATAAAATTTTCCTCTTTTTTCTTTGGGCTGTGTATTATGTACAATTAAACTTTATACTTGCAACATTAAAAAAACTGGCTGGTCTTTTCTTCTAAAATCTGTAAATTGAAGGTAAATGTGCTATTTGGGGGTAACAATTGTCATTAGAGCAGGATCATCATATCTTTATATATATAATCTATACATGCCAGAATTTTCTGCCTATAGTCATCTACATCAGCTGCTTGAACTGATAAGGATTGTAGAGTCTGAAATGCATTTCTTTCAATGTTAATAAAAGCTTATATATTTTCTGAATCTGATCTCTGACTCCATTTTCATCACTTAACCTACAAGGTGAAAAGTCTGGAAAAATTGGCCAAATTTAGGCCACATTAAGATAAATCTAATTAGTTATAATACATATAAACAACTGAAGAAAAAACCTCCATTGATGATGTAAGATTAAGCATCATGAACATCAAGGAAGTCTCATACCAACAAGAGGGATGTGTGAGTTGTGTGTGTCTACAGTGAAAATACAACAGCAAGTACCATTTATTGTTGTTGTTAAAGCCAACATGTTCTGAGAGCAGAGGCATCAGAAACTTATTAAAAGTTTCTGATGTCTCTGCTCTCAGAACAATTAAAAGAATGGAAGGCATCAAAGAAACTGTTGATGCAAAGAAAGCATTAAGCTTTTGGGATGAATTCAAAGATCTTTTCCAAGATATGGGGAGACTGGAGGGAAAGTACTTCATTAAATTGAAGGAGAACTCTGTGCCTGTAATCAAACCACCTCATCAGGTTCCATTGTCTTTGCAAGAAAAGTTGAAAACAGAATGGGATTGAATGGAACATAAAGAGTGATAAAGAAGATAAATGAACCAACTGACTGTGTAAGCTCTCTAATCATAGTCACAAACAAGAATATAGTCACAGCCTAAAAATATGTCTGGGTCCCAAGCATTTGAATGAAAATATTAAGAGAGAACATTTTCCATTACCCACAAAACAAGATTTGCTTGCTGATATGGCAGGAGCCCCATGATTTTCCAAATTGGATGCAAGTAGATGCTTCTACCATAATCCCCTCACAGAGAAAAGTGCAAAATTATGTACATTAAACACTCCATTTGGAATATACTGTTTTTTATGAATGCTCTTTAGCCCCATTTCATTTCCTCAGTCCCAGAAATATTCCAAAAAGTAATGAATAAAATTTTTGAAGGATTACCAGGAATGAGGGTATATATCAATGATATTTTAATCTAAGGAACAGTCCACGAAGAGCATAATTATCATTTAAGACAGAACCTGTCTTAAATGATAATTATGTTCTTCGTGTTAAATGATAATTATGCTCTTCGGTGGCTAGGAGAAGTGGCTTAAAATTTAACAAAACTAAATGTATAATAGGAGCAAGTTCCTTAGTATTTCTTGGGGAGAAACTAACTGCTGAAGGATTGATCCAGAATATGTAGATGCAATACAAAAATTGAAAGCTGCCTGAAGATAAAAAGGGAGTTTAATGATTTATGGGAGTTACAGTGGAACCTCACTTAACAAGCATAATTTGTTCCAGAATCTTACACGTAACGCAAAATGTTTATTAAGTGAAACAATTTTTCTCATATAAATTAACGTAAAATACAATAATGCATTCCATGCTGGAAAAAAATACTCAAATATTTTATATAACATTTATTCAAAGAAAATTATACTTAATGTGAAACATTCATATGGAAAATAACTGTTTTTGCTTAACAAGTTATTGTAAAATACAATAATGCATTCCATGCTGGAAAAAAATACTCAAATATTTTATATAACATTTATTCAAAGAAAATTATACAATATACATTATTAAGGAGTATGAATCATCTTCATCTTTTCTTCTAGCACGGAATGAACCAACATGGAATATGAATTCTATGTGCAGAAAACAAAAAAATAAAATTAATTAGTTTATTATTGTGTACAGGCACAATGAAGTGACGTTTTTCTCAACACTGGGCTAGTTGAATCTTTTATTTAGTTAGTTTATTATTTATGATACAGTACATACCTAATTCTTCTTTACTAAAAAGCTGTGCAGAGAGATTTGTTTTTGCTGATACTTCAAAATTTGATGAAAACGCGACACAGCATTATCAATAAGTAAATTTGTAGTGCACATAACCTCTGCCTTATTAGGGTGATGCTTCTCAATGTACAATTCAATAGTTTCCCATGCTTTCAGCATTTCTTTATTGTGCAAGAAGATTGTTGCTTTGCTGTTACCTCCTTCTCTGACAAACTCTCCTCCACAACTTCTTGCTGTTAAACACAATGCAACTCCATAAGCTCTTTAGTGGTCAGCTCTTGGCTGTGCTCTTTCACAAGCTCATTGATATCATTGTTATTTACCTCCATTCCCATGATCTTGGCCAAAGACACAATCTCGTTGACTACAGGCTCCACAGGTACTGTCTCAAACCCCTCAAAGTCACATTTGACAATGCTCTCTGGCCAAAGCTTCTTCTAGGCAGAAGTGAAGGTTCTCACCTTCCCATGCCCCTTTTTGATCATCTTGAGATAGGCAATGATGTGGAAGTGATATTTCCAAAACTCTTTGAGAGTGAAATTGGTCCCTTCAGTCACCTCAAAACAACACTCGAAAAGTGCTTTAGTGTAGCACTTCTTAAAGTTAGAAATAACTTGCTGGTCCATAGGCTGGAGTAATGGAGTGGTATTGGGAGGCAGAAACTGGATCTTGATAAATTTAAATTTTTCAAGGAAGTCATCTTGTAGGCCTATAGGATGGGTAGGAACATTGTCCATAACAAGCAAGACATGGAGTGGCAGATACAACTCAAGCAGCAGCATACCCAGGATCTGATCTAGAGGGGAGCAACTCATATTAGTTTCAAGGAAATGGAGAGGTAAAGTGAGATTTCATGACAGATGGCTGTAGTCTAGTCACAATATTTATTATTCAAACTGATACTAAATTGATATGTCTGTGCTGTGTGTCTGTGTCAATTACTACACTTTAATATTTCTTTTTGGGAGGAGCAGCTGTCCCTCGCTGGGTATGCCCTTGATCTCAAGCAAATATTTTTCAACAGAAGGACCAAACACTTCATTGATTCAATCAGTAAAAAGGTCATGTGTCACCCAAGCCTTTTTATTGATCAAGCTCTACATCACATTTAGCCTACTCTTCTGGACTTTACACTTCTTGAAGGCTTGTGGAGTTTCTGAATGGTAAACAAGCAAAAGTTTAATTTTCAAATCACTGCTTGTATTGGCACAAAATAGCAGAGTGAGACTGGGTCTTTCATTGGCTTGTGGCTGGGCAATTCATTCTCCTCTGCTATTATATAGTTTCACTTTGGCATCTTTTTCCAGAAGAGGCCCATTTGTGGCAGGTAACCTCAGAATCTACAAGCTTCTTGAAGTTACTGATGAAGTTCTCTGCTGCCTTAGTGTTGGAGCTTGCTACTTCACCATGCCTTACAATTAGTGTTGCAACGAATAGTATATTTGGCCTCAGGCTGAATACCGAATATTCGGCTACGGCCAAACTATTCGGCTTGATTAACGCACGTACAAAAATTGGTGCACAAACCCCATTATGGTAAGGACCCTGCTCTCTATTGGCCCGCTGTCACTACGCTTCGCCAATTGCATTAATTCTTGACAGTTGTAGCGGACAGACAAGAGCATCATGGCAGTATGTGATAAATGATGATATCAAATGTGGATAACAACGAAATGACCTACACGTGTAAATAACGGAAAAGAACAGAGAAGGATAGTGAAGTGAAAATGTGAAAATAAATATGAAATTGAGTTGATAACATAATCGAACAAGTCGAGGCAGCTTATTAGTGCGAAATTTGCTGGCCGTCAATGCCAAACAATTGTTGTCATAGACTTCAGTAAGCTAAATGCTTGTAATGATACGGCCCCAGGATTCGCCTGTGCACGGGCGTACGCCTGGGGCCTTCGGGCTACCAAGCGGTCTCAAATCTGTGAAATCATAACTGTGACTTATACCAACATTCTATCTGTCTCTTTTCTTTGTTATTACCAGGCTATGAGTCACATAATTGTAAAATGGGAAATCTACGACAAAAAGTGACGAATCGAAAGTATTGTGAGTGCATATTATATAGACTAGAGTGATAGAGGAANTGCCAGCTAAAACACGCAAAAATTTAACAAAAATAATATTAAAGTAGCCAAGACATAGCCAAATATTGTAGCGCCACATTATTAGCGGACATTTGAATTTGCCGACTAGAATGCGGTCAGTTAACCGAGGTGACGGTTAATCGGGGGTCGGATAATCGATGCTCTACAGTATTTGTAATTATTAAAGTTAATACAAGATGGAAGTATAACTGCCTACCTTTAGTCAAATTAATTAATTTCTATTATTTAATTATAGCCTTTACATAGCCCAAGAATTTGGCATATTGTTTGGCATGTTTATCAAACATATTATCTGTGATTTTTTTTTTCTTTTTCTGCAAATTGAATTCTCATTCCAGGTTGGTTCATTCCACGCTAGATGAAAAGACGATGATGATTCACACTCCTTAACAATGCACATTGTACAGTTTTCTTTGAATAAATGTTATACATAAAATATTTGAGTATTTTTTTTTGGCATGGAGCATATTATCATATTTCACATTAATTTCTATGGAAAAAATTGTTTTGCTTAACAAGTGTTTCGCATTACTAGTACGATTCTTGAACAAATTATGATTGTTAAGCGAGGTTCCACTGTATTTTATTTTCTTTTTTTGCCATCACCAGAGGAAAGATTTGTAATGTTTTGCATATTGAGGCAGATGAGTAGCCTCAAAATGAAAGTTGACTCCCCTGTAAAACTGTTATTTCCTGAGGTGTGAGAAAGGACAAAAGAAGACTCTTTTATCGAATACTACCACTCAAAAACTGGGTATACTTGAACAAAAGCCACTAAAAAACCTAATATCCAGTAGAGAAGTTTGGAGGTTCTAACATTTTCGCCCATGTTGAACAGTTACATCTTCAGTAGGTAGAAATTTATAAGCCACCTGCAATAACATTGTTATTAATTTTTGCAATGTTGACTATTTTCCACAGTGTGGAAGTTTTTCTTTGAACTATAAATCTTACTATTCTCTTCCTCCCCTTTCTTCTTGTGTCACCCCCTCTTCACACATGTAGGACAATCCCCATTTTTTCAGCAGCTGCGGGATTAGTTTGCCTGATAATGCCTGTTAATTATGTTAGCACCTCCGAAACTTCTCTGTTGGATATTAAGTTTTTTTTAGTGGCTTTTGTTGAAGACTCTTTTATTGTATAGTCTTTTATTTTTGTGAATTTTAATTTTTCTCTCATTTTTTTAAGGAATAACGTTGAGATTTTACTAATAAATATTAAAATTTTCTTACAAAAAGGATATTTAAAAAAATTAGTTTCAGTGATAGGTTCAGTTTTCATAGTAGATAAGTTTTTATTTGTGTCTTTTACAACAAATAATTTACTTTTAAAAAATATTTGTTTAATTCATCCTATACTGAATAAAAATGATGAAACGTCATTTTAAAGTGCAGTTTTATTTGATATATTTATAATTAGATAATGTTTGGGTAAAATTAACCCTACATGGTCAGAGCATGACTTTTATTCACCTGGTTCATGGAAGCAAACCTGAAGCAATTAACAATTGCAAAAGTTCTAAGTTGTATAGCATGTCATAGACTTGAAACACAAATAACATTTTGAAAATCATTGACATTGGCTATGATGCACAAAAAAACTGGAATCTCTTTTTAAAATAATCTTTTTTTATTCTGGAACTTTTTCTTTCTCATGCAGAAGGTTTCTACATTGCAGGTTTGAATTACTGTGCACCTTGCAAAGAAAATACAGATTATTTTGTGATCTTCAGGCACTATATTCATCAATAAAAAATTAAAAATGGTCAATGGATACTGTATGCCAGATTGCACTTAAGTTAAAACATTTTCCTTGTGAGAACATCAACAAAGAAGAATACAAATGAGAATGTATCATGCCAAAAAAATACCAGAATCATCATTCCTGGAGAATAGCACTTCTGATTTTAGCAAACAGTGTTTTGATGCAAATGTTGATGATAGTAGATAGTAAAGAATCTTCTGTTAATGTAAGATGAGATGACAAGTCAAGCATTGAGGTCTGACAACAAAAGGTCAAGGAGCACAAGCTGCTGTGCTATAGGAAGATTGACCATTACTGGTTAAAATATTCAATATAAAGACTGAAGCAGTTACATTACAGCAAAATATAAAATCCTTAGTAAGCTGGTAAAAATGTCTGTAACTCTCTGACATAATGCAGACACTATAGGAAGTTTACAAAAACAAAAGGATACTTTGTCTGAAATGAAAAAGTCTTAGTATAGAAAGCATTAATGGATGAAGTGCCAACCATTTCATTCTTTGTGGATAAAATCAATGGAAACCTGGAGAAGGTCCTAATAACAAGATAGGTTCTGCAGTGTGCCAAGAGTTTGCATGAACAATATAAGGAAAGAGTTACTAAGTAAAAGAAGCAAGGAAATGAAAAGAGGATGAAGAAGCATTGTTTGGGATATCAGCATTCTCTAAAATTCTAGATCTGGCTTCCAAGCCCAGAAATTGAGAGAACAGAATTTAATAAAAGAAGAGATGGAAATGCTCCAAGAAGCTTGTAGAAAAATAAATTTAATCAAGATGGAAATTGCATATGTAGTTTTGAAAAGTGCCATAAACTTTATAGATAATGCAGAAAAATCAATTGCAGAAATAGCTAGTACATACCAATGAAAGAGAGAGAAAATTAATTGATCAAAATAAATTATTACACTGTATAAAGCAAAAAATAATTTTGGAAAAACAACAAAATATGTAAATAACGATCATTCATAATGACATGAAAAGTGTAAAAAAAAAGTAATTTTAGTTTTGAAAAAATGAGAAAAAGAAGAAATTTTGCACGTGGAAAAAAAAGTGAAAATTTATATTTTTATGCTAACATAGATGTAATTTTTATGTAATTGGTATATTTATTATGTAATACAATATTTTTCATTTTTTGATATTAGAAAGATACATATAAATCCTGTAAATTATTAGTTTGATTTTATTATTCATTTTAAATAATTTATTAATATGTAGATATCTTAATTTAAGATTGATGATCTTCATCACCACACAATAATACATTTAATACATTAATACATTTAAATGCTGTGATAATTATCTTAGCATTGAAATGTATAATTCAGTAATAACAGATGTATTATTATTGATATTTATAACAGTTAAATTTATTTCATTTATTGTAATTCATTTCCTTAATCATTTGAAAAAAGAATTTTTAAATACACAATTGAATGGAATTTAGAGGTACAGTGCTTGCAATTAAAGTGGGATTGATATACATACATTAAATAATATATACAGTGGAGCATCATTTATATTTTGTATTATATATTTTGTGTTTATACATCTATCATTTATGTATTATTTTATACTAATCCCAAAAGATTTGTGCTCTTTTAAATATCTATTAAATAACAGATGCTTAGAGGAAAAAGGAAACCAGTGGTAAGACACAAGTAAAAAAGAGTTCACAAAATAGTTAAAAGTACAGTTGATTAAAACGTTGAATAAAATTTTCCTCTTTTTTCTTTGGGCTGTGTATTATGTACAATTAAACTTTATACTTGCAACATTAAAAAAACTGGCTGGTCTTTTCTTCTAAAATCTGTAAATTGAAGGTAAATGTGCTATTTGGGGGTAACAATTGTCATTAGAGCAGGATCATCATATCTTTATATATATAATCTATACATGCCAGAATTTTCTGCCTATAGTCATCTACATCAGCTGCTTGAACTGATAAGGATTGTAGAGTCTGAAATGCATTTCTTTCAATGTTAATAAAAGCTTATATATTTTCTGAATCTGATCTCTGACTCCATTTTCATCACTTAACCTACAAGGTGAAAAGTCTGGAAAAATTGGCCAAATTTAGGCCACATTAAGATAAATCTAATTAGTTATAATACATATAAACAACTGAAGAAAAAACCTCCATTGATGATGTAAGATTAAGCATCATGAACATCAAGGAAGTCTCATATCAACAAGAGGGATGTGTGAGTTGTGTGTGTCTACAGTGAAAATACAACAGCAAGTACCATTTATTGTTGTTGTTAAAGCCAACATGTTCTGAGAGCAGAGGCATCAGAAACTTATTAAAAGTTTCTGATGTCTCTGCTCTCAGAACAATTAAAAGAATGGAAGGCATCAAAGAAACTGTTGATGCAAAGAAAGCATTAAGCTTTTGGGATGAATTCAAAGATCTTTTCCAAGATATGGGGAGACTGGAGGGAAAGTACTTCATTAAATTGAAGGAGAACTCTGTGCCTGTAATCAAACCACCTCATCAGGTTCCATTGTCTTTGCAAGAAAAGTTGAAAACAGAATGGGATTGAATGGAACATAAAGAGTGATAAAGAAGATAAATGAACCAACTGACTGTGTAAGCTCTCTAATCATAGTCACAAACAAGAATATAGTCACAGCCTAAAAATATGTCTGGGTCCCAAGCATTTGAATGAAAATATTAAGAGAGAACATTTTCCATTACCCACAAAACAAGATTTGCTTGCTGATATGGCAGGAGCCCCATGATTTTCCAAATTGGATGCAAGTAGATGCTTCTACCATAATCCCCTCACAGAGAAAAGTGCAAAATTATGTACATTAAACACTCCATTTGGAATATACTGTTTTTTATGAATGCTCTTTAGCCCCATTTCATTTCCTCAGTCCCAGAAATATTCCAAAAAGTAATGAATAAAATTTTTGAAGGATTACCAGGAATGAGGGTATATATCGATATTTTAATCTAAGGAACAATACACGAAGAGCATAATTATCATTTAAGACAGAACCTGTTTTAAATGATAATTATGCTCTTCGTGTTAAATGATAATTATGCTCTTCGGTGGCTAGGAGAAGTGGCTTAAAATTTAACAAAACTAAATGTATAATAGGAGCAAGTTCCTTAGTATTTCTTGGGGAGAAACTAACTGCTGAAGGATTGATCCAGAATATGTAGAAGCAATACAAAAATTGAAAGCTGCCTGAAGATAAAAAGGGAGTTTAATGATTTATGGGAGTTACAGTGGAACCTCACTTAACAAGAATAATTTGTTCCAGAATCTTACACATAACGCAAAATGTTTATTAAGTGAAACAATTTTTCTTATATAAATTAACGTAAAATACAATAATGCATTCCATGCCGGAAAAAAATACTCAAATATTTTATATAACATTTATTCAAAGAAAATTATACAATATACATTATTAAGGAGTATGAATCATCTTCATCTTTTCTTCTAGCACGGAATGAACCAACATGGAATGTGAATTCTATGTGCAGAAAACAAAAAAATAAAATTAATTAGTTTATTATTGTGTACAGGCACA
The DNA here is from genome assembly GCF_000671375.1 of Centruroides sculpturatus. Classification (NCBI taxonomy): domain Eukaryota; kingdom Metazoa; phylum Arthropoda; class Arachnida; order Scorpiones; family Buthidae; genus Centruroides; species Centruroides sculpturatus. The sequence continues at coordinate 833,850 of NW_019384576.1, read as the reverse complement.
ATGAAGTGACGTTTTTCTCAACACTGGGCTAGTTGAATCTTTTATTTAGTTAGTTTATTATTTATGATACAGTACATACCTAATTCTTCTTTACTAAAAAGCTGTGCAGAGAGATTTGTTTTTGCTGATATTTCAAAATTTGATGAAAATGCGACACAGCATTATCAATAAGTAAATTTGTAGTGCGCATAACCTCTGCCTTATTAGGGTGATGCTTCTCAATGTACAATTCAATAGTTTCCCATGCTTTCAGCATTTCTTTATTGTGCAAGAAGATTGTTGCTTTGCTGTTACCTCCTTCTCTGACAAACTCTCCTCCACAACTTCTTGCTGTTAAACACAATGCAACTCCATAAGCTCTTTAGTGGTCAGCTCTTGGCTGTGCTCTTTCACAAGCTCATTGATATCATTGTTATCCACCTCCATTCCCATGATCTTGGCCAAAGACACAATCTCGTTGACTACAGGCTCCACAGGTACTGTCTCAAACCCCTCAAAGTCACATTTGACAATGCTCTCTGGCCAAAGCTTCTTCTAGGCAGAAGTGAAGGTTCTCACCTTCCCATGCCCCTTTTTGATCATCTTGAGATAGGCAATGATGTGGAAGTGATATTTCCAAAACTCTTTGAGAGTGAAATTGGTCCCTTCAGTCACCTCAAAACAACACTCGAAAAGTGCTTTAGTGTAGCACTTCTTAAAGTTAGAAATAACTTGCTGGTCCATAGGCTGGAGTAATGGAGTGGTATTGGGAGGCAGAAACTGGATCTTGATAAATTTAAATTTTTCAAGGAAGTCATCTTGTAGGCCTATAGGATGGGTAGGAACATTGTCCATAACAAGCAAGACATGGAGTGGCAGATACAACTCAAGCAGCAGCATACCCAGGATCTGATCTAGAGGGGAGCAACTCATATTAGTTTCAAGGAAATGGAGAGGTAAAGTGAGATTTCATGACAGATGGCTGTAGTCTAGTCACAATATTTATTATTCAAACTGATACTAAATTGATATGTCTGTGCTGTGTGTCTGTGTCAATTACTACACTTTAATATTTCTTTTTGGGAGGAGCAGCTGTCCCTCGCTGGGTATGCCCTTGATCTCAAGCAAATATTTTTCAACAGAAGGACCAAACACTTCATTGATTCAATCAGTAAAAAGGTCATGTGTCACCCAAGCCTTTTTATTGATCAAGCTCTACATCACATTTAGCCTACTCTTCTGGACTTTACACTTCTTGAAGGCTTGTGGAGTTTCTGAATGGTAAACAAGCAAAAGTTTAATTTTCAAATCACTGCTTGTATTAGCACAAAATAACAAAGTGAGACTGGGTCTTTCATTGGCTTGTGGCTGGGCAATTCATTCTCCTCTGCTATTATATAGTTTCACTTTGGCATCTTTTTCCAGAAGAGGCCCATTTGTGGCAGGTAACCTCAGAATCTACAAGCTTCTTGAAGTTGCTGATGAAGTTCTCTGCTGCCTTAGTGTTGGAGCTTGCTACTTCACCATGCCTTACAATTAGTGTTGCAACGAATAGTATATTTGGCCTCAGGCTGAATACCGAATATTCGGCTACGGCCAAACTATTCGGCTTGATTAACGCACGTACAAAAATTGGTGCACAAACCCCATTATGGTAAGGACCCTGCTCTCTATTGGCCCGCTGTCACTACGCTTCGCCAATTGCATTAATTCTTGACAGTTGTAGCGGACAGACAAGAGCGTCATGGCAGTATGTGATAAATGATGATATCAAATGTGGATAACAATGAAATGACCTACACGTGTAAATAACGGAAAAAGAACAGAGAAGGACCGCGAAGTGAAAATGTGAAAATAAATATGAAATTGAGTTGATAACATAATCGAACAAGTCGAGGCAGCTTATTGGCACGAAATTCGCGGCCGTCAATGCCAAACAATTGTTGTCATAGACTTCGGAAAGCTAAATGCTTGTAATGAAAGTCACTTAGCGTGCACGGGCGAAAGCCTGGGGCCGTTCGGGCTATCAAGCTGTCTCGAATCTGTGAAATCATAACTGTGACTTATATCGACGTCCTATCTGTCTCTTTTCTCCGTTATCACCAGGCTGAGTCACGTAATTGTAAAATGGGAACTCTACGACGGAAAAGTGACGAATCGAAAGTATCGTGAGCGCGTATTATGATGTATGCACAGGCATACATGGATTAGAGCGATAGAGGAAAGAGAAAGGGAAGAGCAAAGACGAGCGCTTAAAAAGAAGGATAGGCAGGGTCAGACCCTCAGATGTGCGAGGATTCTCCAACGATAGACGTGTACGTGTGCTGATCTTTGTAATTATAAATTGTGAATACATGTGACTAATATTATTTTCTTTTTCATTTTGTGCATGTTATAGGTTATAAATAAATATAAACAAACAACACTAACCCGATAACATTAAATCTAAATACCAAAATGATTAATTTACTGTGTTTTTGTTATTTCTTACTCCCGTTTTTAGGTATTCGGTATTCGGCCGAATAGCTATTGATGATTCTAGTGTCTTCTTAATGAGATTGGTGAAAATCAGTTTTGCCTTCTCACAAATGATGTTCTCGTTAATAGTGTTGCCTTGCAATTGCTTTTTGTTTATCCATGTGAGAAGCAACCTTTCAACATCATCGAGAATATGTAACCAGATATTCTTGGTCATAGATATTCTTGTCACTCAAAGTGTCTATCTCCTTAATCTTGTCCTTGTTCTTGAGGATAGTGCAAATCATTGATGTAGACCATGATGTATGTGTGTGTGCTAGATCAGCCATGCTCACATCCTGTTCTCACTTTTCAATGATTTTATATTTCATTTCTATGGTTATTTTCATTCTTTATAGTTGTCTTCTTGCAGCTTTTTCTTTGGGGACATCTTTGCAAGGATAATTAAACTTTACACAAAAAAATCACAAATAATATGTCTGATAAACATGCAAACGATATACCAAATTTAGATTATGTAAAGGCTATAATTAAATATTAGAAAATGATTAATTTGACTAGAGGTAGGCAGTTATGCTGCCATCTTGTATTAAATTTAATGACCAATTCCAAATTAAATTCCAGAAATGTCTAAATTAAAAATTAATTATTTATAATTATTAAATTTAATATGAGATGGAGCATAACTGCATACCTCTAGTCAAATTAATCAATTTCTAATATTTAATTATAGTTTATACATAGCTCAAGAATTTGGCATACTGTTTGGCATTTTTATTATATAATGGGCTATAGTTGTTGGTGTTTATATGTAATATGTCTGAACTGGGGGCAGATCTAGGTTTTTCAGGGCCTAGGGTTTATTGAAGTTCAATGGACCCCATTTTTACTTTTTTTACCAAACCTAATCTAACTTAACCTAATCTATTAACTATTTTCTACTATATGATAAGCGCTATTTTCTACTATATGATATGTTAATGAAAAAGTATTAAAAATTTATGATAATAATTAAATTTTTGTGGGCCTTTGACACTTGGGGGCCCAGCGCTTAAGCCCTATTAGTCTCTATGTAGATTTGCCCCTGGTCTGAACACAAGTTTGGAAAAATGTGTGATCACAAGTGACACTAATATGCTAGTGGAATGAGTGCTAAACAAGTGACTGATGTAGCATGCCACAATCGGAAACTTCCCCTCTCCTTGTCACTTGTTATGTGAAATGTTGCTCGTTGAGCGAGTCATTTTTTACAATTTGTTTTGCTTGTTATGCAAATTACTTGTTTAGAATGCCCTATAGAATGAGATCTGTGGGACTAGACAAAAAAAAAAAAAGCAGACAAGTCAGCTGACAACTATACTGGACTTTTAATCCTTTTTTGTTGACAAATCACAATATATATATAGAACACGAACTATCATGCAATTGACAATTTTCAATGCACAACTAATAACAAATAATACTTCACACATTTTCACATTTCTCTCTCCTCCTCTCCTTTCAGGGGGCTCATGGCACATGACAAAAATTGAAAAGCGCTTAACACAAATAAAAATAAACCTACTCACGATACTTTTTCTACTGTGTATATGTGAGGTTAGCTGATCAGGTGTCAGAACAGTCGAGCGGTCAGCACTGTTGGGTGGGAGTGGAAAAACTCACTGAGACAGGTCTTCCATCGCAAACAATTTATTAAATAGAAAAATTGCGCTCACAACTATTCTTTTACTTCGGCAAAAGGCCTATCCAAAGAGTGAACCAGTCCACGTATAAAGTTCAATTGATTCGATGATCGTTCTCTTCTTTTGGTGAAGGTGATGAGGAAAACATAGGCCCCAGGGCACACAGCACAACTTGAAGGGATGCTTTTCGGTGCCAGGGTACACTTGGCGAAACTTGTTGGTACGGGATGGCGAAAACCTATTCTGAAATGTCGACCAAGTTTTCGTTGTTGAACCGCAGCAAAATCCAGGAGCGGAGCACCCTGAACTAAGAACCAAGAACCTTTTATGTCTTTGAAAACATGGTTTTATAGAGTTTTTTCCCTCCAGTCGCCTCTCTATTGGTCTCTCACTGTCACCTGGTGACAATTCGAAACTTGATGGAGGACGTGAGAGAGGTCAGTGTTACGACTGAATATGATTCCTCTCTCATCACTTTTTCTCGACTTTATTCCTTTACGTTGTTTAACTAATTTACACAAAAATTTCCATTGTTCGATTGAGACATCTAATCCTTTCCATTCGCATCTGAAAAGGAGCTCTTTAAATTTCCGATCGATGCCCTTCATTTGGACCTCTCAGTCAACCCTCGTTTGGCCCCTCACATATAAATAATGAAAAAGAAAACTAATACATTTGGGTGAATCTCCCACCAATCTTCTTTTCCTTGAGTATGTTGTATCTCAACATTAAAATGTCCTTGGTTGGATAGAAATGGATTGCTGTTTCATTGGCCTTTTCCCTGATCCTTGGTCCTGTCGTGCTCCCCGCCTCGATCTCATATTGTTCACAGTTGGCCCAAACAAAACAAGAAGAGGGGGAAAAAGGTCCCTACCACATGTGGATCATGACTTTTTATACCGTGCCAAACATTTATCCTCTCTCATGTGACCTCCACTGGGCAATCTCGCTGCAAACATAAGGTGAACTGGAAAAAGGTGGTACCATGAATGAAACGAAGGGGTCAAGGGAAAAACCGAAACACAAAAATACATAGTCGTGAAGCACTATACTTGTTATGAGAGGTGCTCGTTAAGCGAGTTTCCATTGTATTGAATTATGTAAGTAAATACATTTCATATCTGGCAGAAAAGAACAAGCACATCAAATCATTGCTGAAAAATGGAACAGAGTTCAAATGAAATTCAAACATGAAGAGGAACTAAACCAGTTGAAGAAAATACTAAGTGAAGCACTGGCATTAACCAATTTTGATATTGAAAGGGGAACAAAAACCTTAGCACATGCTTCAAGACAACGACTTGGTGCTGTTCTCTTACAAAATATTGATAACTGGAAACCAGTTGCTTATGCAGCAAGATCATTATCTAAGGCGAACAGACCTTTGCTCAATTGAGAAAGAAGCTCTCAGTTTAGTATTTGGATGTGATAAATTTCAAAGTTATGTTTAAAGAAAGAAAATAATTTTAAAAACAAATTACATACTACTAATATCTGTAGGTAAAAAACAGCATTAATGACATGCCATTCACCTCCAGTGTATTTTTATCAAACTTCTATCATATGATTTTGACATTTGTTATACACTTGGAAAATCTCTGTCTATAGCAGAGAGTATATCTGCTCCAGACCTACATCAAATGGGAAAAAATCTGAAATAGAAGATATTCAAATGCATGTAGATCTAGTTGAGACAATGTACTTATAAGTGATCCAGTGATAGAAACAATTAAAAAGACAACTAAAACAGATAACAAATTGTAACAGCTAAAGAGAGCTATAGAAGTAGGAGACAAAAATCGGATCGTACAAAAGTGTATTTGATGCAGTCACAACTTTTAATGACCTTGTGTTAAAAGACAATAGAGTAATTATACCAAAAGTCAAGAGAAGAGACATTTTATGCAGAATACATGATGGCAATCTGATTATGCAGCAATTTTTAAAGAAAGCTTGTCAAGCAATTTACTGGCCAGGCATCAACTCAGAGATAGAAAACTCTAATAAGAAATGTCATACCTGCATGCTACACCAGAACTGCTATTGAACAGCCAAAGAGGAGTCAATATATTTTGTTGTACAGTACTTACTACCTTCTAGTAATAGATTACTACTCAAACTATCCAGATGTTGTCAGTCTTGATAGAGTAAAATCTACAGCCATAGTCCAAGGTCTTACATCAGTGTTCTCAAGATTTGGAATTTCTCAAAAGGTGGTTAGTGAAAATGGACCATAATTTGCAGCAGAAGAATTCAAAAAGTTTTCAGAATCATATAGCTTCAGGCATGTTACTTCAAGCCCAGAATATTCCAAGTCCAGTCCAGTCCAGTTCAGATAGTAAAATGACTTGTTACTAAATAAAAGAAACTAATGGTTGACATACATTTTAGCATTGCTAAGTTACAGAACAATGCTTCTGGAAGTTATGGAAGGTCTTGAAGAACTATTGATGGGACAGAAACTCAGATCAAGACTCCCACAAATAGATAATAATCAGATTATCTCACTGTAATAAGAGTGAACAAATGAAGCAAAAAAGAATTACAGGTCTTGTGACTGGGACAAAATATAAGAATATGGATAGAGACTGGGGAATGAAAGCAAACATAACCAGGAAAGTGGCACCTAGATCATATTGTAGCGAAACGCCATATTATTGTATACACACTAGCCGTGACTCTAGTGTTTAAAATTCTTCTTTGTGTTCTTTGTCCTCTCTTTTCTGGATTTTTCCACCCTTCACTTCCTGTTCGTTGGAGGGGGGTAACACCGTTATGAGAACGAGGCCAGGAAAGGAGTTGGGCCCCGAGGTAAACGGGGGAGACTCATTCTCGAATGAGACGAAGAAGCGAGCAGACGGACATCTAGGACAAGATTGATTCTCGAAACAGACGAGGAGGCGAGCGGACGGACACCTCGGACAAGATTCATTCTCGGAGAATATCAGGACAGTGGCTGAGTGATCCATCGAGGGAAGAACAGAGAAGATTCCGACCGAGAATTATTTGTATCGTCAAACTGAATTACAGTTTCCCCCTCCAACAGGAAGATATCACATCCAACTATTTCGGGTACCCCCTTTCTCTATCCGTTCTATACGTTTTCCTACCTGTGCTATACTACTGTATCATCCTTCCTTAATTTAATCCTAGCTTGTAAGATAGTTATAACCTTAGTAATTAAGTTGGTCGTTGTGCTCTATTGTCGCGAACCTACCTTCGATGTGTAACACCACGTGCATAAAGCCTTTGTTTCCCGATATACACGTGTGAGGTCGAGTAGGGATCCGGTTTACTTAATTTCACTATTACCCCACAAATTTTAGTGGGGGCTTATGTAATTTTCTTTTATCCACAAATAAATCCTGTATTTTCCCATATTTTTGTTTTTTTTTTGTCCTTTCAGGGCTCCGTGCACATTCAATATCTTAACAATATGAAGTGCAATCAGAGATGGGAAACTTGTTGCATAGAAACTGTCAGCATATAGACACCCATGATTGCTGTAAATAATTGGGCTGTATATTTGCTAAGCATCAGGTTTCAGTAGATGTTTATAACTGTCAGCATATTCTGCCAACACAGGAAGGCACAATTTGCCAAGAACATCCCATCTGCCCATCCACCAGATGGACCAGGCTTTAATTACAAAGAATAATTTGTCCACAAGAACTGAGGGTCAAGTCCATGCAACTCTGCATCAGGAAGAGGTGGTATCTGTAATTAAAGACCCTGACAGTTGAGAAGATTGGCAAGAGTACATTGATCACCAAGTTATTTGAAAGATTATATAAGTTAAGATTATGTAAATATAGACAATAGTTGTTTAACAAAGTTATAAAGTGATAACATTATGCTAAGAGAGGTAAGAGACTAATAGAGTATTGTTGTTTATCATTGGTTATGTTTCTATAAAGGGAAAAGATTTAATGATGTTGTGCATGTTGATGACACCACTAGGGGGCATCAAGACAGTTGTAAGATGGGAACGTTGGACTGAAGCATGTGTTAGACAACAAAGATTTAACGAAGTGTTCAAGACTTGTTTCATTAATTGCTACACCAGTGATGCACTGCTTTATTCATTCACCCAACCATTACTTAAAAAATGAATATTTAGATCCAAGTAGAAAATATGTGTAGTCACAGATATCAGTTAATATAATTTAAATTTTGTTATTATATTATTATTTTTCAATTATTTTAAGTATTGAATAGATAATATATAAAATTGTGAACATTATCGTTATTATCATAAAATTATTTTGTTCATATGTGCTTCTTGTGACTTAGACCCATGTCACAAACACCTAACTGAGGAAGATATATGAATACATCAAAAATGTTTTTAATATTGATATATTAAACTCATTGCTGGATATCAGTAAGGTTTGTTTATGGTATTTCACTTGAACATCTTTGACATGCCAAATTATTCCACTGGTTTCAACGATATTTGTGATATACCTCTTTTACTATCTCTGACAATCTCAGCTGAAATTAAAAATTCTATTATTCTCAACTAATACAGCCTTTATCAGGGTGTTTCATTTTCAAATCAATACAAGTGCATCCACAATTATTTACTTTATATAAAAAACTGTTAAATGTGGAAGTGATATGAATTATTTTGTTTTCAAACGGTCTTAAAATTTTAATACATGATACAATTTGGTATTAATTAATAAATTCACACAACAATAACCTTGGAACAGCAAAAAATTTACTAATTATAACATTTTTGCATGTCTTTAACATCCTTCTTCCTGTAGAATGCTAAATGGAATGCCAGTTCAAATTTAACATCTGAACATTATGATAATGCAATTCAAACATCAGTTTGAAAATATTTAAAAATACAAAGATTGTTGCAAGTAAATAACATGTAAATAAAATAAACAAATACATAAAAACTAAATTGATAAATATAAAGAAACATTAAAATTAAATAAATTCAAAAAATCTTTAAAAAACGAACCCTCATTAAATCAAATGATGTAAATAGTTCATTCCATAGCTATAATGCAGCTTTGTGCTATTTGTTCAGGGTGCACAAAGAAGGACTTCCACGCTGCTAACAGGGAGTTAATGTCTTTATAATTGATAGAATGTCTCTTATAAGTTGCTCTATAAATATGTAAAGCTTTCACATAGTGAATGTGTCAGTGGTTTCCTATTTTATTGGACGATTTGGGCTTGGTCCCATTTAATACTTGTAGAATCTTGATTAGCAATGGCATACACTTCTAAGGTAGTATTAGGGTCGGATATTCTAACATTGTCCTTTTGTTATTTTAAGCGTTGTTGGATGGATCTCAAAGTGGTCCTGATTAGTAGAGATTGTGTGTGAATTTGCTGTCTTTTACAAGTATGTTGTAAACACCTGGGACCAGCACTATGTCAAGGGGATCCTTATTGTTTCGTTATAACTTATAAACTGTAGGGTTTCTTCTGTAGGTAATGGTGTGACCAATGGAGTTGCCTATCTCCTTAAAGATACTCCATAGGGGAGTGGCATAGTCCATTAATAAAGCATTCAGCTTGTGAAGAATTCCTGGAATGTCCCTATGTTTTTTGTTAGAATGAATCAATGAGTGTTTTAATGGTCTTATGGTTGTAGCCAAATCTCGCATCAATGGAAATGATGTAATCAAATTCCTTGTTTTTATCCTGAGCGTCCATGCAGTGTGTATGTGCTCTCCTGATCAGTGACCAGTACACTTCTAATCTATAGTTGAGAAGATTATGGGAACTCCAAGGAATGAACAGAGAATTGTAGGAAGGTTTCCTGTAAATGCTTGTGACTATTTTGCCACTCCTGAGAGTTATAGTAATATCCAGAAAATGCACTTTCCTGCTCCAATTCTAGTGAGACCATATGAGTTGTTATTGAAATCATCTATAATATTCTGGATTCATTTCTTTGAATATGTATTTTAATTTATTTAATTTGTTTAAATATTTCAATGAGAAAATAAAAGTAATTTTATGAGCAATTATTTATTGTGACATTGCCACAATGCCGGGCTTGAATTTTTAATTATATTTTAAATTTATTTCATTTAAAATATATACTCTCCATCTGAAATTACTAGTGGCTTTCCCCTGTACCATACATCATACTTTTCCTTTAACAGTGGAGTTGTGCTGGTCATTTATTAATTGCTTTCAGGGGAAACTTTTGAATTGAAATAACATGACTTTCAGTTTGTATCAGAAGTTTATATATAGTTAATTAAGGCTCCTGCCCCTGAGTTTTCCATATATGTTCTCAGATTCCATTTATCTAATTCCTTTCTTGAGTTTAAGGAAAAACAGATGACAGACAGACAACAGTTAGAATTTATAAGTCTACAATTTTTTCAAATTGCAGCTGAAAACGTTTCTCTATAGTTACATAGCAAATTCCAATTAAAATTTCATTACTTTTAGTCTTAATTTTGGAAAAGTTAATATTTAAACTTTTCATTTTGCATCCAACAAGTTACTATTAATTTGATAGAAATAATCAATACATAAGTTCTTTTCTGATTATTTATTTAATTCAGATATGAAGTTTAATAATTGCCCTTAAATGTCTTTATTTAAAATTTAAAGTATTATTTAAGTATTGAAGAATTTTTGTAATTAAATGATTATCAGCATCTCTGTAAACATCACATATAACATAAAATGGTTTTAACTGACTTAGAATTCTGTTACAAAAAATGGCTTAAATATATTATTTACTACTACTTTTTATATAAATCATTTTCATGCACATAACAGAATAAAAATTTATTCCTTTATTCAAATTAATTGCATGATTATGTGTAATGTAAGATTGATTTGGCTTACTATCAGAAGAGAAAAGTGAAAGAAGAGAGTTTTTTCAGCAACAGCTATTAATTTTATCTTTGTTATTTTCACAATGAATTGAAACAATTGAATGTATCAGAAATATTTCAAAGGTTATTTTAAGTTTTTTTTTTATTGAAAATGTGTTTATAAGTTTATTTTTCTGTTATTAGCTGTAGAAATAATATGTTTATAAATTAAGTAATTGCAATACATATTTTGTTTTGAGTTACTGAATGTATATTTGTTTTTGGTATATTTATAAGTAAGAAGTAGTTGACCGAGACAAAACCTTTCTCACTTGTTTCTAGCCGTTTACACACGAGTACGAATGTTTTCAGCCTTCTTAATAGGCCTTCTTCAAATACAGACGCTCTAACAGACCACAGTGTACCTGAAGAAGGCCTATTAAGGTTGAAAACGTTCGTACTCATGTATAAACGGCTAGAAACAAGTGAGAAAGGTTTTGAAAAAAAAACGCCTAGACATATAAGAGGTAGTTAAAATAAAAACAAACTGAAGGAAAATTTAGAAATAAATATTCAATTCATTTAAATATATTGCCATACATTATAACATAAAAATGCTTATTAACTTAACAGCTAATGTGTGTTTAATAGAAACAAGCAATCTAGCAGTTTTGTTTTTTTTTTCTCTAAAATATTTATTATGTTGCTTTGTGGAATTTGTCTTGTCTCTATATTTTAGATTACTGTATGCTTATAGTGGAAGTATATTTTAAAGAAAATGAGTTCATGTTGATAAGCCTGACTTTGACCAGTATAGTAGATGATCCAGTAAAAACTAAAATTTCCAAATACAATCTGAGAAGGATTTTTGATTATATCTGGAATTTTATCGTGTCATTTTGTCATGACCCTAATGACATGAAAAGATGTGATGTCTGGAAATTTCTAGACATTCAGCAATGTTGTATTAGATGTTTGAGTTTATATGACTAATGTAAGTAGTGTAAGTAAATTAAAGAAGTATATTAATTCTTTGCATTTTATATTAAACGGAGTAACTTTTTTATCACTATCTTATCATAATAATGTTGCAAATGATTACAGGAAATTTGATTATAAATGTCTTAAAAAGTTTTCTTCCTTTCATAAAAAAAAAAAAGAAACCTGCTAAATTTATGCTCAAATGTAAGTTATATAAGGTAGTTATTGTTATAAAAAGTATAAAAATTTAGTAGAGAATAACCACACCTTTTTACAATTCCAGCAAAATTTAGTTTAATAGAATAACCTACTNTGGACATGGGGAGATCTAGACTTAGTTTGATGTATTGCATGTATGTGGATTCCAGAGTGGTCATCTGGGTTTTAGTGAAGGTTGCAATGCTGGGGATGACATACGTGAGTAAGCTGCCAATGGTACTGTCAGCAATGACAATAGATCCTTGGGCTGGCTGCTGTACTTCTTGTTACAATAGATTTTAGAATGTTCAGAACTTTCCTGCTCTTGTTCCGTATGTATTGTATTTGAGCATTTCAAGATAAGCGAGCGGCAATGTATGTGCCTAGGAGCTTGATTTTGGTGACTTTGGGTATTTTCTGATTATTGAGGGTAAAATCTTGATTGCAGCATATATTTATGACTATTCGTAGGTTCATGCACTTCTGTGGCTGGCACTGGACTATATTTTGCTGAGTCCATCTATTGAATTTAGTTAAAAACTTGGTTGTTATCTGATGTAGTTGAGTCGGGTCAGCACCGTACATGATGGCCGTGATAGCATCTGAATAAACATAGATTTTTGTGTAATCGTTTTCAAGTTGAAAGATATCCTTCATAAAAATGGCAAATAAAAATGGTGATATCACATTACCCTGAGGGATCCCTACACTTTGGGTATTGACCCAAAGCATAGGGATATTGATTTGGGAGAGGCTGCCCTTCACTTGATCTGAACCTGTCTATTGGCCAAGAAGTCTTGTAACCAAAGATCAAATTGCCCTGTAGGCCTTTTTCCCAAAGCTTTCAGGATGATATGGAGGTGCCTAGTTTTGTTGTATGCACTGCATTCAATAGTATTTAATTATATTTATGATAATGAAAGTTTGAAAAAATTTATTTAAATTTGTCCAAATAGCTATGTATTTTATTCCAAAGAAGTTATTTTTGTTGCAAGATAAGTGGCAAAAAAAATTATTTTTCATTACATTTAGTAATAGATATTGATTTCTGAATTAACAGCTCATGTTTTAGGATATATTTTAATTGAAAAGTTAAGAAAGTCAGAAAGTTACATTCTGAAGAATTCATAATCAATTAATTTGTCTGGATCTATTCCAAAGAAATGTTGACAAGGTTTATAATTATCCTCAATTGAATATACATTCTGAACATTTCATCTGTTTTTGTAGAATAGTTTTTTAAATGTGGTGTCATTGTATTGAATGATATTAATATGAAGAAATAAAATGAACTTTATTAAACTTTCAGACTGATTATAAAAATAGGTTATTTAAATACATTACACAAGAATTTTTTAAATTGAATTACATTAAAGAAGAAACATTTATTTATTTATGATAATAAATAAATGAAATATATGAAATAAATGAAATAATTTGTTATTTGAAATTTGATATTTGAAATAAAATATCAAAGTTACAAATTATATATATATATGTATACACATTAATTAATTTATTTTTATTTTGTTGCAACATAAAATAATACAATTTTGATACAATTTTAATACAAAGTAGCATAAAATTAAATAATGCAAAATATTGAAATTATTTAAAATTCTATGTATATGTCTTTTATACTGGTAATGTATACCTATAGGTGGAGGCATAAACAAAGTTGGCACAAAATGAATCCATTTTAAAATTGGATAAATAGGGATGTTTTCCAGACATTCATGAATATATGGTTTTATTGAAATGTATATATATTTCAGTAAAACATGTGTAGTATCAAAATTGTAGTACCAAAATATTTAGTACTATTTTCGTTATAATAACAAAACATATCTCCAAACAATGGGGAGTTTCTATGGACAGTACATTGTCAGGGGACTTATACAAATTGGCAGTCACACAACTTGTTAATAAAGTTTTTAAGGAATTTCTGCTTAATATTATACTTTTCACCAGATATATCGACAATACAATGATCTTATGGAAATCAAAACCAAACATCACTAAGCTGTTAGAAGCTTTTAATGATAATCCATATGATCTAACTTTAAATCTAGAGCAATGTAGTAACATGACAGATCATTATCTAGATATAGATATTACTCGGCTTACCAGTGGCCGAGTGGTCTTAGTACCCTGAACACTGGGAGTTCGGTCATGGGTTTGCACCGCGATCGGACAGGCTGGCTGCTTGGAGTTTTCCGGGTTTTCTCCTTGCCGATAACGACTAAATAGGAGGCCAGTTCCCCATAAAAGTCCTCTCGGAAGGCATTCTTTCCCCTCGCGTAACATCTCACCCCAGAGCAGGAATGGGAAACCATTCTGGGAAACCACTTTCCCTAGTAACACCTTACTAACTACTTCCTAACCTACGCCAGGTGTAGCCGATGTCAGGAATCTGATATGGCACCAAGAAGGAAGATATTACTCTCCAAAATGGATGTGTCTACACACAACTGTTCTACAAACCTGATTATCACCCATTATTCATATCATCGAAGTCATATGATATCTATACTTACTAAGAAATGGTGTTTAGAATGTTAATCAGAAGAGCATCCACTGCGCAGACATCACGAACACCATAGCAGAGCTCAAATGAGTAGAAAGAACAGCTACGACACATGGGTATAGTAAAAAACCTATACAGAACATGGCATGTAGAATAGAAGATCAAATTTTGAATCGTCCACATCTGGAGAATACCAACACAAATTCACTTACCACATCAAACAGGTGATTAAAAAAGTTGTAATCAGTGTTATTGTCAACTGGTGCAGACCAAACTGGCATAAAATGAGAGCATAATGTATTTATACTAAATTTACATTCTAAATAAATATGTTTGTGCTAAAAGCTCATCAAGACTAGGTAATTTTCAAAAATTTTTTCACATGCTCAATGATACACAAAATAAAAATTAAAATATTTAATGAGTACTTTTGCTTGCTTTCACTCAAGCTTAATCAGAACTTTTAAAAAGATCAAAATTTATTTAAGTAGAACATATTTGAGTTTAAAATTTTTAAAATATTGGATTTGTACATAGATGTATATTTAATAACTAGTAATATAAAGATTGGTGTTAAACATACGAAAAATATAAAAAATATATATGAAAATTAAAAGAAATAATTCCAAACATCTGAAATTTGTGTTGATGGTGTGTTACAAACTCTACAATATCTAATTAAAACAGTTTCTGCCAAGAATAAAGTAATTAGATTGGAAGGTGTCTGTATTACCAAACCACTTAAACTCTTTTCAAAGCATATAAAGAACAATAATTCTAAAAAAGAATTGTTATTAGTGGCTGTACATTTATTAAGTAGAGAAAGAAAATGTTCTTTTAAATCAAGGGTAAATTCAAAAGCAGTTACAAATTTCCATTCTTTTCTTGTTTAAAGAACTTAATACTATTATATTAAAAAGTGGTAAAGCTAAGAAATTCTTTATTAGCCATAAAGATGATTTTCTCAATTCCACCAAGTATATGGTACTCTCAGCTGATCTAAAAAACCAAATAATGGCCAGATAAAAGAATTTATTCTACTCATAACTATTGTAGTGTTATAACCAACATACCACTATCAATGCATGGGTCCATCCCGAGGATATTGTTTGAAGCTAAGGCTCACAAGGATGGCTGGCTGGCTGTTATGCCCACTAGTGAATAAAAGAGTACCTTCAATGTTTCAGTTAGAAACAGGGCTGTGGAGTCGGAGTCGGAGTCGTGGAGTTTTGGTGTTTTAGCCGGAGTCGGAGTCGGATTGGTAAGGAAAAGTCGGAGTCGGAGTTGGAGTCGGTAGATTTTTATGCGACTCCACAGTTCTGGTTAGAAAAGTTTTTGTCTATGTTTTTTCTGTGGCTGATTGGAAGAATTGTGTTACTCTATAAAATTCAGAGCATCAAGCATTAGAAAAATTGCAAGCAAACACTACACTAACAGAACATTTTAGATTTTTTTAAATTGATATAATTAGTCTTTATCTATTGATACACACAACTAAAGCAATAACATTTACAAAAGAATTCTATTACAAGCTAATTTATCTTAAAACTTACTATAACTACTATTTATCTTAAAACTTACTATAACTACTACTGAAACATATGATGTGCCAATTCAAGTACTTTATGTTCAAGTGTAATATTTACCTTCATCAGCATAGTTTGCCTATGGGTTCTCTCACTCTGGCTTTCTTGCAGAAATTTTATGTTGAAATTGGAATCCAGAATATTTCACAAACCAGTCACTGTGCCATGCACTCTATTCTGGGATAGATATGTGGATGATGATCTAATTGGTTGGAAACACATGAAGGAAGATTTCTATCAACAACAGCTTGTTTGTTATTTGAGTTTTTAGAAAATTTAATTTACCACCAGACTTATCAATAAGAAATTCTTTTCAGTATGGTCCATATCTTAATTCAGTTATTGGTTCACATATTTGAAGAGCTTATGTGTATTGTTCTAAACTGAGTGACCTACAACAAGATCTCCATAGTATCAAGGGTGCATATATTAACAGTGGTTTTACTTATTCCAAATTATAATATTTAGGTAACAAAATTACAAAATGCCTTATTCCCACAAACTGAACTTTTTCCTTTGTAATAGATGACAGATGAGTTCTGGTTAAATTATACTAAATCAACCTACACAAAAGCCAAGAATCCAGCAAAAGCTTCACTTACATGAACATTTTCATCCACATTCCATTGGACATCATCAGGCTGTAGAATTGTTGTTTGTCATCAGGCTGGGTTGTTGTTTCTTGATTGGCGGAGACATTTGGTTGCTGATTGGAGGAGACATTTCCCATATGTACCCATGTTTACAGGTGGTGGAGGAAAATTTCCATGGATTGAGGAATGTGTCATCATCCTTAAAATTGATTGCCTTCTTATTCAATGCTGCCTTGAATATTTCAAACAGTTCAAGGTAGCAAAGTTGTGCTCTGTTGGACATTTGGTGGGGGATTCTGGTCCTATCCAAATGGACCTCCACCTCCACAACTGGGAGTGAAGTTTTTGTTGGATTCTTGGGTTTTGCAAAGGTTGATTTTCCTTTTGTGTTCAGAAGCAAGATTTATATCTGTATCTCTACCACTTATGGACCTTTCATATATTGTTTAGCTAGGTTATAACTTTTCCATCAAATAAGATAATTGTTGCTCCATTCTTATCACTGCAAAGACTCCTTTCTAATGATAGGAATATTTGGTTAGTAATGAAAAAATTTGGTATGTATAGCATAAACAGCAAAGCAGGTTATAATACCGTATTGGACCCACTACTAGACCTCTGTGTAATTGTGTCAGCAAACATAAGAAGGATATAAAAACAGAGATTAGATACTGCCCTATCAAGATTAATGGTTATGGAAGGTAGTATGCCTAATTGAAGCAATATAAAATAATATATACACCTTCCAATCCAATTACCGCATATTTCCACAGATAAGACGATAGTTGAGTCATAAAAGAAAGCCCCCAAAATCTGGGCTCATCTTATAGGACAGATACAAAAAAAAAATTAGATTGAAATTTATATAAATTAAAACTATTGTAAAAAACGGACAAATTGTAATTATTTACTAATAGAGAGTAGGTTGTGAATAGTCGAGATCATTACCAGAATGCCCGAATCAGTGCGAATGTTTGCAACAATAGCAAGGCAGTGCTGCCAGATGCAAGAAAATAAAATTTTTTCATTCAAAAAATTATGAATAGGATATAATTCCGTATATGCTATACAGTATTATTATCCAGATGATGATCGCTGGCTGATCTAAACTAAATTCATAGGCCGTTGCTAGCTGGGTGTCATCTTATAGGACAGATATATGCTAAAACTATAAAACTTTGACGAAAATTTATACCTTGTCTTATCTGCGGAAATATACAATACTTTATTCATGACAGAAGCTGTTTTAATTAGTTTTAATGGAGCTTCAATCAGCATAAATTTCAGATGTCTGAAATTATTTTTAATTTTCATATATATTTTTTGTATGTTTAACACCAATCTTTATATTACTAGTTATTAAATATACATCTATGTATAAATCCAATATTTAAAAAATTTTAAATTCAAATATTTTCTACTTAAAAAAATTCTTTTCTTTTTAAACATTCTGATGAAGCTTGAGTGAAAGAAAGTGAAAGTACTCATTAAATATGTTAATTTTAATTTCGTATGAAAATCATTTACATTCTGGGAAATCAATAACATTATACAAAATGTTTTTTAATAATAATGGATATAAAAGGATGGATTATTGATGAATGGAAGAAAACGTTCAGTCAGTTAAATAAAATAAAATTATAAGATGTTTTTAAGATAGCCAGATTACAGATTAATATGCTGTTGAGTGTTGTACTGTAGGTATTGTTTTATTGTCATTAACTTAGATTTGTATAGAAATTTGCAGAGCAGTCAGCTAACATTGAAGATCCACCACCTGAAATTTTCCAGGAGAAAAATGTTATCCTATATTACATTTATTTATATAAAAATACATTATGAAAAATTTTTACATATATATGGACATGTTTTAAATATAAAATAAAAATATATAAACATTATATTTCAACTGTGCATTTTTATTTTTCTGTTTCAATTTCTGTAATTCACAGACAATTAATGTTAAAATTCTTTATAAATAGATTAAAACATTATAATAACAGAAAGTTGAATCAAGTTATTGAAAGAATTCATTTATTTTATAAAGTTGTGTTTTATTATTTCAATAAAACATTTAGTATCAATAAACAGTGTTTCTTAAATATTTTATCAGCTAATCCACTTTCTGGCATATTGTATTTTTTTTTAACTCTTTTTCCAAAAGATTTAAGACCACTGTAGAGTCCATGCATATGGTGATGCTGCTGTTGGTATCTGTGGCATGGAAGATAGCATATCCCTCCACCATAAATATGGTGGCTTTGGTGTGGAGGGTGTAGTGGGCTCTGATGTGATTGTAGTTGATGAATGCCATCGTGATGGCAATATTGGTTTTCAACCCGTCAGTGGCCAGGAAAGTAGAGAGGTCTTGCACCTTTACCCACTCATCATAGCGGGATTGAATAAGTGAGTTTGGAAGGGAGATGTCCTGGAACAGTAGGTCATTGATATGTATGTCTATATTGGTGAAACTGTGGTTGTTAGCATTCTGGGTCATGTGACTATAGGTCAGAAGCATATGTGTATGTTTCCAACTCTGAATATGGTGGGCAATGGGAAATCTTCACATGGGTGGCACCTTCATTGCTGTGGATGAGGTGTATAATTTTCCAAGTAAAGTGATTCCATGGAGCCTTCTGGAGATAGGTGCTGTAGTGTTTTATGAGGTATTTCTGAAAACCACAAGACATAATTATGGTGTTGGATGCTTTGTGGACTGGAATATTGTTAGTGGACATGGGGAGATCTAGACTTAGTTTGATGTATTGCATGTATGTGGATTCCAGAGTGGTCATCTGGGTTTTAGTGAAGGTTGCAATGCTGGGGATGACATACGTGAGTAAGCTGCCAATGGTACTGTCAGCAATGACAATAGATCCTTGGGCTGGCTGCTGTACTTCTTGTTACAATAGATTTTAGAATGTTCAGAACTTTCCTGCTCTTGTTCCGTATGTATTGTATTTGAGCATTTCAAGATAAGCGAGCGGCAATGTATGTGCCTAGGAGCTTGATTTTGGTGACTTTGGGTATTTTCTGATTATTGAGGGTAAAATCTTGATTGCAGCATATATTTATGACTATTCGTAGGTTCATGCACTTCTGTGGCTGGCACTGGACTATATTTTGCTGAGTCCATCTATTGAATTTAGTTAAAAACTTGGTTGTTATCTGATGTAGTTGAGTCGGGTCAGCACCGTACATGATGGCCGTGATAGCATCTGAATAAACATAGATTTTTGTGTAATCGTTTTCAAGTTGAAAGATATCCTTCATAAAAATGGCAAATAAAAATGGTGATATCACATTACCCTGAGGGATCCCTACACTTTGGGTATTGACCCAAAGCATAGGGATATTGATTTGGGAGAGGCTGCCCTTCACTTGATCTGAACCTGTCTATTGGCCAAGAAGTCTTGTAACCAAAGATCAAATTGCCCTGTAGGCCTTTTTCCCAAAGCTTTCAGGATGATATGGAGGTGCCTAGTTTTGTTGTATGCACTGCATATGTTGAATGCTGTTGAGTTGATACAGTAACCTTTATTCTGGAGTGTATACAAGATACAGCTGTATCATAAGGTGAGTTAACAGGTCTCGTGTTCCATTACCAGGAAGACCCCAAAATGTTTGTGATTAAACCAATTATTGAGGGCAGCTATACTCTGCCATTTACAGAGAATCATCTGTTCCATCATTTTCGTGACAGTGGAAGTGAGCGCTATTGGACGATAATTCTCCACTAAGGTAGGATTTTTCCCTTGTTTATGGATGGGAAGAATGATAGTTATTTTCATCTTCGACAGTATGTTGTTCATTAATGATATGCTAAAAGCTGACTCCTGGCTCTCATATCGAACCCCTTTAGAATGTTTGTCATAATGCCATCAGCTTCAGGGGTTGTGTTTCATCCCTTGTTTAGTGCAGTAGTCAGTTCCCTATCAATGAAGGGTTGGTTATAGAGGTCCTGCGGGTAGGTGGTATTATTCAGTTGCCGAATATTTATATGCTGTTCCTGTATTTGGGGGGAAGTGATTGAGGAATATTGTTGCATGTTCTTTTGCGGTTAACGTGACACAGTATATAGTGACTCATGGAGGAATTGCTTCTGTTGTGAAGACAAGAAAGTATGCACCATGTATTATTCTTGTAAGTGGGAGAAGTTTTCATGTGTTTTCAGAATGTATGATTCTGGGCTAAGATACAGCTCTGTAATTCTGCCATGGCTTTTTTCACTTGAATCTAATTGTTCTGGTTGATGTGTTTCTGGAACCAATGATAGGCCTTATGTTTGTTAGCTAGCACACATTGGTAATCTGAGTTCCACTATGGTGGTTTAGGCCACCAATTGCTCTGTCTGCTGTTTCTCCATGTGACATATATGTCATCACAATGTTGGATGAGGTCATCATAAGTCCACTCATTATGGGCCACCCAAGCGACCATAGTGTGCAGAGCACTATTGCAGTTTAGGCGTACATTCCAATTGGATGTTGGTAGATTTTTGTATTGGCGTGTTTGGATATAATTGTGGTAACTTGGGAATATTACTGTTGCGGGGATGTATGGGATCATGTGGACATATGAGAGGAAGATTAACAACTAACATGCAGTGTTTACTGCTATATTCGTAGAGGCAGATGTCCCAAGACGCTTGGAGCATGATATTGGTTGTAATAAGTGTTAAATCAATGGCAATGCTTGGCCTGTTCTCATTTAACTGCATGTGACGGCCATCATTTGGCAGAGTAAAGTGGGAGAGGTCAATGAGGTTCGTCAGAATCCGGTCACATGTCTTAGTGGTGAGGTTTTTCCACAACATGTGATGTGCATTGAAGTCCCTACCAGTATGGTTGTCTAGCCTGGTAGATGCCAGTAAAAGTCAGTAAATAACCCTGGTGGAGATTGAGGCAGGAAGTAGGCATTTATCACCTGAATGGTGTGCGGCACGTATATTTCTGCAGTGAGCCATTCTGGGTCACCCTGTCCCTTTGACATTCGAGATCCTACATATGAGCACGATATAGATTGATGAATGCATATAGAAAGGCCGCTTTCTGTGGTCCCTGTGTGGTGAGTATGGTAGGCACTATACCCTGGTNGTGCGGCACGTATATTTCTGCAGTGAGCCATTCTGGGTCACCCTGTCCCTTTGACATTCGAGATCCTACATATGAGCACGATATAGATTGATGAATGCATATAGAAAGGCCGCTTTCTGTGGTCCCTGTGTGGTGAGTATGGTAGGCACTATACCCTGGTAGGTTAACATGATTATTGTGCTGAAACCAGGTTTCTTGAATAAGTATGATGTGATATTTCTCCTATATCCAATTGGCAGTAAGTTTTGCTGTTTTATTTCATAAACTGTTGGTGTTCCATTGTAATACTCTCATGTACATTGCTAATATGTCTGGGTGGAAGGGGATCTGTGGGGTCATTGTTGATGAATAGTTGCCGGTCTTCCCATTTTTGTTTTTGGGTTTTTTTATGGGTTTAGGTGCAATATCCATGGTGTGGTCTGGTGGCTCCCCATGTCTCTGTCATTTCATATCACTTGTTCCCTCAGAGTTGGTTTTGGCAGTCATTCCCATCTCATCATGTGCCAGTTGCCTCTTCTGTATTGAGGGTACAGGTTTCATTCCCATTTGCTCATTACTATCGAGTGCCTCAGGTGTTGACTCCAATCATTCCATACAGGAGGTAATGCTGTGTTGTTGTACTGTGTTGGATGTAGTGTGCCCACTCGTTTGTTGTAGAGAGGGGGCAAATTTCCATCCTTCTAAGATTTGTAATAGTTTGGTGAGTATGTTATTTTGTCTGGCTATGGCCTGTTTAATTGTGAGTAGTTGTTCTCATGGGTTGTCTGATGGTGGTGGTTGGAGCGTGGCCTGACTAGCCCATCTGTGGGGTTGGTTCTGAGTATAGGTTAGCTGTTGTATCACAGTACAGTAGACCCCCCTATAACGCTTAGATACGTTCCATGCTAATCGAATTTTACGTTGTAGGAATGATTAAATACATGAGCCAGTCGCAGCCCGATAGGTGGGAACTTTACGGACTAAGGCTGTTCGAAAGGTTTTCTTCTATAAAATTAANCAGTGAATAGAGATGCAAGGAGGCCAAAGAACGGATCAACAGCTAATCTGGTAAAAAAAAAAACATTATAAAGACTTTCAGACAACATTGAAGTGAATTAAGAGAAATCCAGGGCTTATCCGTCATTCAAAAAAAGAAAGAATTTGGAATTTTCATTGCCCCCAAGACCACCATTACAGGATGGGTACACACTTTCACTTATCTTTACCTCTGTTGTTGTTCTCCCTGGACTGATTAACTCTCTCTTTAGGTTAAGTTAGTTTTAAGTGTTTAGTTGTAATTTGTTTATATTTGTTGTAAATAATTCATTGTTTATTGGTGTCGCAATAGTAGTACTAATAACTGTTCATTCTTTCAAAATTTGTACAATGTATATTGTAAAATTGTATACTGGGACTGAGAAGAGCTGGTATTCCAAAGAATTGTCATCTATCAATCTTGTCGCGAAACGACGTTATAGGAGGTACTTTATACAAAAGTTGCTACAATTTTTTCGCTACGTTATAGGAACGTACGTTATAGGGGGTCGACTGTACTGTAGGATTCCTGTCTAGTATCAGTTGGAGGAAGCATGGCTGCCTGGGCATCTTTTCGCAAGCAATTGTACTGGTGTTGGTATCACAATATGCTCATTTCATACTGTATCCTGGGGTATTGGGGCGATAAGTATTGGTGATTGCCATTACAGTTTATGCATCGAGACATTTCTGCTGCACATTCTGTATCATGTTGCAGGTCCCTGCAGTGTTTACATCTTAGAATACCTCTATAAAATTTTTGTGTGCACTCTAATTTCCTACATTGATGGCATAGTCCTTGTAAGGTTCCACATGATATGCCATCAGATACAGTTGTAGATGTCGTGGGATTGATGAGTCATGATGAGTGATATTTTAATTGTTCCGGTTGGAATCATCTGTCCATTCGGCTGAACCGTTGTACACTGATTGGGAGTTGGCCATCTTCTTATAGCAGTTGATAAATTTTCTTTGCATTCATTTCTATGGAGACACCTTTTATTATGCCCATGCGAGCATAAGATCCTTTTGTGAGGTTGACTCATACCAGAATGCCGTCAATATGTGTAAGCCTGAGTATTATAGGGATGAACAATGGGATTGCTGTTAAGAATTGTGGCTATACACCATATTTTATATAAATTTTGTTTTTAAATTTATTTTTTAATTTTTTAAGGGACACATTGTATGGTTTCCCTTCTTCTATTGTCTGTCTTTTCTAGAATATTCTTTCTAAACTCTTTCTTCTTGTGGTGATTAATCCTGAGAACAAAACGAAGTATGTAAGCCCTGAGGGCTTAACAGAAACACAATGGTCATTCTTTGTGGGGATGTCAAAAAGGTTGGGTGCAGGTTGCCAGATTGAGCTACAAGTAGCGGATTGGGCTACTTT
This sequence comes from Centruroides sculpturatus, assembly GCF_000671375.1. Lineage (NCBI taxonomy): Eukaryota > Metazoa > Arthropoda > Arachnida > Scorpiones > Buthidae > Centruroides > Centruroides sculpturatus. The sequence continues at coordinate 809,517 of NW_019384576.1, read as the reverse complement.
TTAAGTGCCCTCGCTACAAAAATTTCAAATTGGGCGACACGCTACTTTTTGGGCTAGTGATAATTATCTTCAGGCTACAAATCTTAAAAATACGCTACTTTTTTATTTTCATATATAAAATCGCAAAACACTTATTGTATTATACAAAAGTAATAAAGTTTTATTTAATTTCATTACACTTAAGTATATAAATAAAGTTGCAACGTTTAACAAAGATTAAGATACTTTGCTTCCGTTTTCCATCAGTCGTTCGCTCCAGTAGACAATCCACAACTTCACAA